>NC_143385.1:25024650-25326295 GCF_980474605.1 Leiobunum rupestre | reverse complement strand
TGAAATACAAAGAAAATTTGGCATTCCATAATAAATTAAAATACTTGTGTTAAGGATTAAGAAATTAATAATAATCTATTCTATCTTCTATATACAGGGTTTTTTTTTGGTCGAAAATGTGATTTTTTTCAAAAACTATGTTTTCTGGAAAGTTGAAATTTGTACTGTACGTTATACGTACCGGGAGACACTTTCTACCAAAATTGCATCTAAATCGAAAAATATTTTAACGTTTTTTTAAAATTTAAATTTTAACCGCTAGGTGCTATAAGAAAATTGTCAACGAGAAAATTGTAGAGCGTCACCGAAAACGTACAAATAGCGTTGGCGCGAAAAAATAGACGTCTTTTCACTGGAAAAATACGACTTAAAAGAGTGACAAGTTGGGCAAGCTAAAATAACTTCCTTTGAATTCCATTGGGAGAGTAGTGTAACTTTATGAAAGTCAAAAATTTGTTAATCTGGTGTTTAATGCAATAAACACCGCTGAAAAATCGAGGAGACAATGGCGAAGAAGGTATTACACAATTTAACAAATAATAACAAAAATTTATTGCGACTGTGATAAGTAATTGGTTAGTTTAATAAAAAAAATTTTGTTCATTCACGTGAATTATTATTAAAAAAATTTATACTACTGCTTTTAGAGTACTTAACGACTCCCTTCAGGGTGTTACACTTCTCCCTTAAGGGTTCAACAATATTTATCGGGTGTTATATCACTCTTTTTACAGTGTAATATAGCACCGTTTATGCATCTTTTCAAGTTTTAAATTAAGGAGCAAGAAAAAACCTTTAAGGGTGTATATATGAACATTAAAGAGTGTGTTTTTTAATTTATTTTAGACCCATAATATACCATTAAAAACATTTTTAAGAGTGAAGAGTTAAAGATAATTTAAGGCGGAAGTAAGTGGTTTTGTGTTTCTGGGAAAAAAAGAGATGGTGCTGAAACACGTCTCTCGCTGGTGTTGTCAGAAAAATATTTTTATTTCAATTTCACGTGATTTAGTTAAACTCATTGTACTGTTAAAGTTGAAAGCAGCGCGCACGCATTTTATAAACGTACTCGCGCTGAAATATCAGCTCGCGGAATAAAACGATTATTTAGCTAGTTATAATTTTACTATTTTTTAAGAAAGCTGTTCACCAAGAACGTAGCAACCTCTCGCGTCAGTTAGGCTATCTCAAAAATACGATTTTAATTGAATATAAAATTAGTTCCTTGAGCTAGCGGTGCCATTTTCAATCGTTAACTAGATTTATATAAAACCTATGGAGAGCACTTTAATTTTAAAAATCGGTCCATTTTTTCAAGCGCGCGCCTTTTCCAAATACTAAAGTTTGTAAAATATTTAAAATTCAATATTAAAATGAAATTCGAACATAAATCTTCAATCATTGACTAGTTAAGGTTTCAAACATAATTATGCAAAAAACCAAGGTTTAAAACCTGATTATTGTAGAATTAGGAAGTGTAGTAAGAACGTCTTATTCCTAGAGTTATTGCTGACTTCCTCCTTAACTTTTATTTTTTTGTTGCCTCCAAAGGCCTTCAATATTTGCAACTAGCACTAATTCTTACCCTGCTAATATTCAGGGCTGGTGTAACAAAAGCCGGGGTAAAACGACTTCTTATAAGGACAAGTGTATTACTGAATGGGTTCCGCCTATTCTGAAAGTCAAAATGTACGATATTTATTCTTATTAAACATTTCGCTTGTCACATATACACATATTAAATCTAACGTGCTCTCTTTCACGTACCCATCCTATTGGGCCTAATGCCCACCTTTACGCACCGAATAGGCTTATCCGTGTTAACTAATTATTAAAAATTACTCTTCAATACTTAAACACGATTAGAATTTGGACGCTTGAAAATGTTACGAAGACTAAAGTGTATTCTATTGTGAATTGCATTCTTCAAGTGTTATTCCCATAGAGATAGAAACAAGTAGATACCCTGTGAAATCAGCCGAGTGTCGACCCCCCCGCGGCTTACGTATCAGAGGGACAAAAATAGGTGTGCCACCTTCATTCGTAAAAACCTTTTTATTCACTTTTTGTGGTTTTGAGGTGGAAAACGGAAGATTGTATATGGCTCGAAAGAAAAATTTATTAATTTATTAAATGTGGGAGAAAAGAGGTAAAATTACATATAATAAACAAATTAAATAAAATTACGAGTAATATGTAAATAATTATCTTTCGTATGTATAATACACCTATCTTCGATATGGCGGAGGGAAAAAGACAATGAAAGGGCAGGTATGTAGGTACTTCGTAAAGTGGGTTTTGCGGAACTTTCCGCAGGCGCTTTGCATTTGTTACCAGCGGCTTATCACAATTTTCCCTTGGCTTATCACAATTTTCCCTTGGCTTATCACAATTTTCCCTCTGCTTTTCACAATCTTCCCTCTGCTTATCAAATCTTCCGGTGACTTTTTGCACTGTTTAATTGGCTTATCACAAACTTTGAACTTCACACAGTCTTTAGGCTTGTTCATTTCTTTAAAAACTCTTTTCCCAATTGCTTCTCTCTTCTTTGGTGTAGTCTGTTGATCGGAAATGTTTGAGCATGAACTCTGGAGAGTCATTTTTATTTTCTTAGTATGTAATGCATTTTGATAATCGTGTTTTGGCCCTTTGGAGATAATATAAAGTTCGTCTCATGAGCTGCTACAACCTTTTGAACTGATTATTTCATCTCTTTTTCGTACTCATATCTAGCTGTAATAAATTCATTACTGGAAGCGTGAATAAATATCCGTTGAATTTCTTTCATAAAAATTAATGCTTGGTCTTTGGAAATTAATCCATCGGTGCAATCGAGAAAAATTCGTTGCAGTTCTTCTTTGCCGTTAGCCCTTTATACTTTCCAAAATTACTTCTTCTTTTGCTTGTTCTCCAAATTTCGCCCATACCGCCTCCTCCAATAGTTAAAAGAGAGCGGTCAAATAAATCGGAGTCGTACTAAAGAAATTACAGTTAAAATAATTAGTGATGATTTTTAAGTAAATCAAACCAAAAATGTACCTTTTGCTCTTCATTTGTTAGAGAAGTAGAGCTGGCTCCATTATTGGTTATGTCAGATCCATTTTAGCGAGTAGAGTTGTTTTAATTTTCTGCTAGGTTTCTTCTCATCAGACAAAAATCACTAAAAACTTCTTCACCATAAATTTGCAATATGCACAAAAAGGCCTCATCATTTATTGGTAAATTCAACACTTCCTTTTCAAAAATATTGTGAAAATATGGCAAAATGACCTGAAAGGCTTTAGTGCTTATATGTTTTAACCACTGCATTTTGGTTTTCATGCTTTGCAGCCTAGTACCTAGCAATGTTGGCCTCGAAAATGTTTTTAAAAGCTTCCTTGAAATGTCCAAGTATTTTAGGTAAAAGATTTATCCTGCAATATACCTCGTGCACTTTTTCATGATCACTATCTTCTCCAAATAGCTTCATTAACCCTTTAGGGAACTCATCTTCCATATCTTCCATTGCTAAAGTAAACAAAATTATATTCATCCTAATTGTCAATAAATAATAATTAAACATAAATTTTAATTACCTCCAGTTGAAAACACGTACTGGCTCTGCTTCAGCTCAGCCACGTGTAATTTTAAAATTGTCGTCTGCTAACGACACTTCAATTCAAAACAAACCTTTATATGCTTCAAATATTATTTTATGTTTTTATATACTTCTTAAGTTAGTTTAAAGTGTATATCAACTTAAATTATATTTAAATTTTGGATGCATAAAGACGAAAACAACCATGAACAAAGAACTATTTTTATGGCGCCTTATTCATTTCCTGAACGAAATAATAATACTCCTCTTTTACCATTTTACTTGGCGCAAAGCGCGCGTATGAATATTAGCCCATAGTTCTAAAGACCCACAATAGATGGCGCTGAAGTGTAGATAATTTTGAACTTTGATGACGTAGAAATCTCCTCCTCTCACAGACCCCGTTTTCATTTCGCGACAAGCTCTCATTAAGCAACGTACCCTTCTGACACACTTTTGGGTCTTATGCTGCTTTTGCCCATATTGATATATCAAACTATTATAAATTGAAAAATTAGACAGAAAATCATTACAAATAGTTTTAAATTTTTCATTGAAGAATATATTGAAAGGAACACTCTGTTATCGTTCACTGATAGGTAAGCCTTGTCAATCATCCAATTTTAAAGCTCTACTGTGACTAATGAAAATTTATATTTGTTTGAGGAAAGAGAACGTCTATTACGTTAAAGGGAAATGTTACAGAAGTCAGAAAGCCTCCACGGTTGTGGCTGCTTTAAATTTGCCAGTAGGCATGGCTTTGGATTCCTATTGTGTTGCGGGTTTAGAAGGTACTTGCAATCACCTAATAGCCATACGTAGGTTACTGGAATTCATTAAAGGTTAAGAGGGAAATGGTCAAGCATCATAGGAAAAGGGGTGATAAAATACAGCCTTTAATAGCGTTTTCCATTGGGAACCTCCGAGCACTAACGGAGTGCTCCAAAATCAAAATCGTATTCCATTGGAAAAAAAGGGGCAACTCCGAGAGGGAGGATCGTCTTCCATTGACCAAGGTACTCCCTCCCGGAGTGCTCCTGGAGTGCTCCCGGAGTGCTCCCAGCTGCCGCAACTCAAGAGTCGGAGAGAACCAAAAAAGTGCCCCGAAAACGTTTCGTATTTCATTTTGAGTAACCAGGGCGAATCCTCCGAGCGCCTCCTACAGAGAGCAGTGACTTCATTCAACAAATCCGGATCACACTCGGACGTTCCCAATGGAAAACTCTATAACAGTAGTAGATATAAATTTTCAATCACCAAAAGAAAATCGTGAGTTCAAAGATATGAAATGCAAATTGTATGAAAGTAGGAAAGCTACCAGGGAAAAGGAAGATTTGGAAAATGCAGTTTCGAAACTTTCGTGCCATTTTAATTTTTTTGGGAAATTTTCACAAGCGAACGTTGAGTGGAAACTAACTAAATTGGGTGTTAAAGATAAATAAATAAAGATAAATAATAAGCTAGGCTAATACCCAAGGCACCACCTTAGGCCTAAGTCATCATGCGACTTTTGAAGCCATGAATTCAGGTGGCCGGGTTGCGCCTAGAGGTTCACCGCTAATTTATCAGCTGCAAATGATTAATGGGGAAGTAATCCACAATCTAGCGATTTATAAACCTCAACTTTGAAATGTGCAAAATGAAAACATATCGCAAATTATTATACCTGGACATCTTATGACCACTGCCGTAATACAAATAAGAAGGAATCAACAGTATTTAAAGTGATATATTAAACAGATTTGTTTACTGTAGAAAATGTAAGTAAATTTTTTGTTAATATTCACATATTTATCTATCGGACCTTTCTGCGGACAGTATAAAACTCCACAGTCACTCATAATTAGGTTTAACACTTGGTTACGAACGTAGCGGACGAAAAATTATTAATTTACCCAAATTTTCTCGAAAAGCCTCGTGTCTAACTGCTTTACTATATTTCTAAACGGTATTCTACACTGTAAACTTTCAAAAACAAGTAAATATTTAAATAAATATAAGCGCTTATCATTTTTATAAACTGAGCGGGAAAACAGAAGTAGGATTTGAGATTTACCAATGATAAGCTGGAGATTATTTTCCCAAAAAAAACCTGCATCGCCCTGCCATCTACACACAGGATCATTCATTAAAAAACTGTCCTATATGGCAGCTGCCCCTAGAGTTCATTTTACTTGTATGTAATATAAGGATAGGTGTTATGGGTTTTATTGTCCTTGGAAAAGGATGTACTCGGTGAGTTTTTTTCTAATAGCTTCTTTCTGGAGTTATTATTTATTTATTTTCCTTAGTCGTATGTTCAAATAAATATGGATGATTCTTTAGATCAGGGCCTTAAGATGGTGTAACGGGCCTAGTTCTTCATTAAACATGTGCTTTTTTAATGATGGAAAAATGTCTTCTGAGAGTAACTGGCGCATTACAAAACACTGTATTTTGAAATTATTGTTTTTAGCGACGGTTTTTATTGGCCCAAAGAACCTCACCGGTTTCTCAGCTAATTTACAAATCTTAACAACACAAGTCGATAGATGACATATATTCCACCCTTGTCCTTTAAAAGGAGTAGAAGTTTAGTTGGGTCTTTTGCATAATAATGATCTGTTAGTGGGGTGTTTCTCTCCTCTAAAGCAGTTAAACAGGTTTGGCATTTTAATTCTTTTATTACGACCAAACCACCTATATAATGAATAATATTTTCTCTAAAGATGTTAGATGAGGATGTTTCATCAGTACTATACATAATAAAATACAAATATTTCTCCCTCCCAAGATTCTTCCGAAATAACACGACTGACATTGTTTTGAACTTAAACCTCGCAGAAATTTGGGAGCGATGACATTACCACTTTTTGATGTTTCAATTTTCATGACCGAAGTGTTTTTATATGCTGCAGTGAATTGTCTACAGGTAGGGTTATTGTTCCACCCAACTCTCTGACGAATTGTATTAAAAACAATTCTTAATGGTCTTGAGATACTTTGTAGGTTAAAAGGTACCTATTAAATTAATAAATGGTTTACAAAACCTTTTGCAATCAGTAACAGCGCAAGTTTTAACCATTTTCAGATTTAAAAAGTTTAAATTTGTTGTATTATATTCTATATTATATGTTATTAAATGATAGTATTGTTGTACATTAGAAAATTCACTTCATTTATGAAAATAAAACTGTAAATACAAGTTGCTTTAAGCCTATAAAGTTTAGTTTTTGAAACTTTCAATTTCAAATTTTCAATCTCGCGCAATTTTAGTTTCCCCACTAGCACATGGGTGACGCCACGTATTTTTGACCATCTTATAGATACGACGGGATGGGGGGGGGTGAATTTTCCGGTACAAGCACGAGCCCACCCCGCCTCTCAATAGTTTCTCTACTTATATCTATCTCTATGATTATTCCCTTCATAATATGAAAATTGATATCCTAAAAACCAAACCTGAACATGTTAATTCAAGGACATGATCTATGGCTTCGTGTTCTATTGTAATAAAATCTAAATTCGGCTTTACCGCGATTTCCGGCCTCTTATAGAAAGTTTCAGAATTCGCGGCAAAAATTCGCATAGGACCGATACAAATGAACACAGTGGATAAGCCGCTCAATAAGCCCAAAATAGTGAATTCCATTTGTGGCCGCTACATAGGCTGTGGCGCTATTAACATTGAATCCTACGAAGATAGTTGGTTTTGAATTCATTATGAAAAAGATTGAGAATTAATCGGAATATTCAAGGAATTGAAAGGTAAATTAATTCTTTTTATACGTTATAATCACTTTTTAAATATTTTTACTTTTGTGTTTCCCGCAGAAAACAATATTTTAAAATCCAAGATGTCAGCGGCTCTCGCTACTCAAGGTTCCTAGAAAAACACTATCGCTACTGAGTCTGCTGTTACAGTTGACAACACGTCGATGAAAAGAGACTGCTGGATAATCACAATTTACGCTTGTAGCTAAGCCAAATGCCAATATTTTAATAACTGGGAAATGGAAAGTAAGTTATTATTTAAATATTTACAATAGTATGGAGAAGTTTAAACAAAGTTATAATTTACATATTTCCAGGAATGACCGCCGTAAATGTTGTATTAAACGTTTCACATTTTGAGAAACTTTCTCGATTGCGGTTTAAAAGTAAGTTCTTTAAGTTTATCGTAACAAGCTGAAATTATCCGTGTTATATTATCAACTAAAGGTGGAATAATTTGTCACAGATAATTTTGCAGAAGTTGAAGCATGAGTGTCATTGAAATCACACTGTAAAAGAGGACATTTAGAAAGTTTCGGCAATAGGTAATATTCAATTTTGTTACAAATTCCTGAGTTTCTCGTTAATATAGAATCGTTCCTTCTATAAAGGTCAAAACAATTGAGATAATCATGACAAACTTCCGCTTTGGGTATTTTAAACCAACTCTGTCTGATAGTTAAATTAAATCAAGGAGTTGAGAATAGTAAATCCCAATTCAAAATTTGATTCGTTTAATCAATAAAACTAATATTATTTGTTTGAATTTGGTTACTTGAATTTTAAGAGGCAAGAAAATGACTAAAAATTATTTGCATTTTTGAGGGGCTACTATGAGATTTTTAGGGTGGGCTAATTTTTAATTTTAGGTCACTATATCCCACCCCCAAGGGCCTAGAGATGCCAGTACATTTATAACCAAATTGTTAACAGGTTCTTTGAAAATGTCAAGCCCCAC
This sequence comes from Leiobunum rupestre, assembly GCF_980474605.1. Classification (NCBI taxonomy): domain Eukaryota; kingdom Metazoa; phylum Arthropoda; class Arachnida; order Opiliones; family Sclerosomatidae; genus Leiobunum; species Leiobunum rupestre. The sequence goes on along the minus strand of NC_143385.1, from coordinate 25,318,007 downwards.
AATTGTCATTTAAAGATGAATTCTGTACCTTTACGATAATCTGTGTCACTAAAATGTAAACTGAATACTACACTTGATGCTGATATGTCATTTATTTTGTAATATGATTTTCGGCCACCTTTTTGCAGAGTTTCAATACTTTTTTAGATTTGCAATAAGGAACGCAACACAAAAGTATTTAATCTAGTTAAGTAAGGGTAACTAATTGTCGAATAAAAATTACATAATTTCTAATTACCTGTTAACTGTATTATTACGCTTCAATAGTTTGTATAATAGAGTGAATCCATTGACTTATTGAAAAATGAAATTCAAAATCATATAAATATATGTTGGAACTTATTCTTAAAAGGGTTTCAAACAATATAAATCTTAGAACATGTTAATAATCAAAATAAACAAATTCCACCTAAATACACATGTTAGTTTCTCTAGAAGATAATGAAGATTATATAGTTATATGTATGGAAAAATGGCTACAACACATGGTAAAGTTGTAACTAAAACTATCTATTGTTAACTTTCTTGCTAAACAATTGGAAAAAACTGAACTGAAACCTAATTTTTTAAGTTATAAATGGAAATGTAACTATAATTTAAAAATTAAAAAAAAACGCTTTAAGAATATTTAGGTACTTTTTAGCATATTTTGCCGAAGTACTGCGATTTATTTTTATTAAATATACGGTCTTTTTTACCAGTTTTGTCGTTTAATTCTTATATATTGACCGTTGGTGGCCTCCTACTTTTGATATCATTACTTTTTAGCAGCACGTACTCATCAGTTGTTGAGTTTTCCACCATAGAGTATGATGTTAAATCGGTAGTAAAAAGACGCGTTATTAGGGTCAGGACGAGGCGCTCCCGGCGGACGACGATGACACTAATCGCTAAACTTTAGTTTCGCGCCAATGCACTGATTTGAAATTCTTTGGGGGGACCGCTATGGGGCGAGAGAACGCGAGCGCATGCGCAGTGGGCCGTGGAAGAACCGTACGAAGTTTCTTTCGCGCCTTTGTCGTAAAGTTTGGTCAGTTTTAGTTTATTTACTGACTTTTTGAAACTTATAAATAGATTTCAAAACTATTGTACTAGTAATTTACAAAAGCAGTCAAAGCACAGAATAAATGTTTAAATTATTACTATTTCCCGCCAAGGCCTAAAGTTTGGATAAAAGAACAGCTTGTCTCCGTTTTAGGCTCACTATTTCGTCTCAGATATTGTAAAGATAATAGAACTGAGAGCAACTACTATATACCGCGGTCCAGGGCTCATTTCGTCGTCTTTTATATATGACATAGGATGTCATCGCCTACCTCAAAAACCATCATAGCGCCACCACTGCTTGGCGAATAATTCACTGTGTTGAGTAGTTCTAACCACCGAAAGAGTAATCTAAAGAATGTATTTATTTATACTCAGGTAGAATAACTACGTTAGGACGATTTTAAGTTAGCATTGCTGCCAATTCTCCTCATTCTCTAACTGTAGGGTCCCTCACTATAAAGTAAAATAAAATCAGCCCCGTAGTTCATTGGTTTCTAAATCCGAAGTCTCCCGACGCCGTTGAAGCACAAGTCGGTGACGTTTTTTAAGTATAAGGAAATGAGGTATGTCAATTGCCTCAACAAAGTCGATCTCGCTAAGTTGAAATAAATTCACTTCCGGTTTGATGTTATGTTAAGGAGTTGACATTTATTTTAGAGAAACTTAGGATGAATACTTACTCGCGTTGATCTTTTCAGATTTGGTTTTTGGGAGGACTTGAACGGCGAAATTCATAGGTATGTCGTCCAGTGTAAAGTCTGAGAATGCTGTTGACCACTCCAACTTGACATGATTTTTCCTTGAACGATCTAAAACCAATTTCAATAAGTGACCAGCACTTCAAACATATCTTACTTAAAGAATATTTAGGAGTTGATGCAGCATAATATCTTTAAGGTTTTCAGTACATCTAAAAGAATGCCAGGCAGACCAAGCAAAGGCAGTAGAGTAGTAATTATATTGTAGCCCCTTTGAAAATTGCGTGACATTAGTAAGACCAAAAATAAATATAACTAACAAAAGAGGACGTTTTATTACTAACAACCAATACGCGCGGCAAGTGTTAGTTAAGAAGTCGATGTTACGTATACAAAATAGATCAGTCACATTGCATCTGGGTATTTTTGCGACAGAGCTTTAGAGAAAGATTAGCAGCTACAAGTTAAGTCAACTGCTTCAGTATACACTTTGATATTTTCCTTGTTTAGGTCTTTTTAGAAAAAGACGATATGAAAGTACTACAGCTTAAAAAAATGTTCTAATATGTGGCTTTTCTATAATGGTGTTTTAAATAAAAAAACTAAATTGTTCCATCGACGGTACAAGGCCTGAGTTTCTTTAAAAGTTGTTTGGGGTTGTTAAAACACTAAAAATCTGGGGTTTTTTATATAATTGGCTCCAAAATTGCTATTAATAACTGATAATTTTCTAAACTAGTAGGTTTCTGGCCATATCAATGCATATTGTAAAATGACGTTCTTAGAAAAAAAACTTACCGACCACAATCTTTTAATATGAACAAAACTTTAAAAACCGAAAAGAGCATTTGTAGAGGTTAATGGTAATACTTATAGTATAGGGAGCTGTTGGCTCGCGTGGCATGTAGGGCTTGCTACCACCCTCCAACGCATTAAAACCCGGGTACCTATTTAAAGGCATTAAAAGTTGCTGGATGACTTGGGTCTAAGGTGGTGCCTTGGGTATTAGCCTAGCTGATTATTATTTTTATTACATACAGGGTGGCTGATTTTACTCTGAAATCACACTGTTCTCCAAATTTATAATAGGTTACGTTTTGAAATTTTTATAGTATACCTATGACGTAGGAAACATTATAATTTATCATATTCGGAAATTTCGAAATTATCTATGGTTTTGTTTGAAATAAATTTATCATGGTCGGAAATATTACATATTTAGGTGAAAGATGAAATACTTACGTAAAGATATTTGAAGGGAGCATTTCTGTGAATCCATTGGATAGTAATGGAAATTCATTGGACAGGCTGCGGTGATTTTATACCTGAAATAACCAGATATCCATTATACTACATGTAGTTAGACTTTCAAGCCGTCTATATACCCTATTTTTAAAGATGAATTTTTTACATAGAAGCCGCAAAAGATAAACGAATACTTTACGTGAAACACTGCATTTTCTGATATTTTGTAAACCATTTTGTACGCGCTCAAATTAACACTGAAATGTTTTGCTATTACATATACATATTGGTTTCGGAGGAAGAAATTTCCCAAAAAATTTTTAGTTATTTGGATTAAAAATCTCCAAAGTAGGCGAAACAGTTCATTACACTAACAACTTTGTGAGAGAGTAGTCTTAAAGTAGCTAAAAGGTTAGGGTTTCGTTTATTTCATTATGTAGATATGACTACGATGAAGAGGAATTACATTTATTATTTATGTCTTTAATAATGTTCTATATCAAATTTATTTATAACATTTATTTTTGTAGCTGTCACTTTAAAATGAGTTCTTTAAATTTCTCATAACTATTTCAACATATCTGATCGTTTTCTATTCATTCCATACTAGTCTTCTACGATGGAGATCTCAATGTTTTAAAATTAAGGTTCAAGAAGCGTGCAGAGTCTTATTGGCTAAGCTCTGCGAGTTTTAAAACAATCGAGTGTGAAATAACAGTACTAATGACGGTAGGTACCAAAGTACTTTACCCGATAGTATACCTTATTTAACAATTAGGGTTATAACTTTCCCCACACAACAGCGGATGCTCAACATAACACTGTAGCAGATCTCGTGAGGATCCAATACTTTCCACAGCCTATGACGTAGCCAGGAAGGCAAAGAATATGTTGGTATGTACTATTTTTTTACTTTTTTTTAATATTTTCAATTGCGTGACTCCCCCTCATCCCCCCCAAATCAATATCCTGGCATTGAGTCTTGGTGCTTTAATTTCATCATTTTAATTGATTTCGCACAATATTTCGGTGAATTCCAGGTATTTCCTTAAATACCTTCAGGTGTAATGACTACCTCCGAGTTGTATATCTGAGTACTACAAACCATACTTAAGTCAAGAAAAAAGAAATATGCCGGACATTCATTTTAAAAGCGCAATTTTTCTGTTTGCTTGGTTTTTTTTCGAATTGTTTTTGCCCTTTTGAAACCGCGCCCTTACAAGGACCAAATAAAGATTATTTTGTATTAAAGCTTCCTAGCAAATCACTAAATGCATTTCATTGAAGCTTCTATTGTGGTCTTCAACAATGTTGTTCACGAACTAAGAAAGGTTAAAGTTTATTCGCTTAACTTATAAAAGAAGTTTAATTTCAAATATTTCAGCTTCACTATTTACTAACTTTTTATTTGAAATTCGAAAATCGAGGAGTTACTAATGTCGTGAGGTAACTCCTCGAACAAGCGGAAAGCAAATCGAAACTAGTCAGACCACTAGATTAGCCCCGTTAAAAAAAATTACTTATGTACAAAAATAAAGAGAATTTTTGTTTTAATGCAGTAGTACCCAAGTAAACTTTTCTTCAGACCGCCACGTTGAAGGTAAAATAGATTAATTGATTATACCTGCTTCTTCGCAAAAGATAACCATTCGGAAGCATGACTTTGTAGAAAACATTCGGAGAAGTATCGCTGTACAGCTCGACTTCTTTGGCGTTTTGGAACATGGTATCAGGTTTCCAAATGCATTCGACCACTGTTTTGGGGAGTAAGAGGGATCCTTTTATCGACTTCGCTTCTTCTGTCGAGAAGTTCATGAACGGGTCTGTCCAAAATTCGAGCAGATCTATCTGCATACCAAATTCCTGAAAGTGATAAAAATAATTTAAAATTTTTGGCTGTTGATTTAAATTTAATTTGAAAATCAATATTTTAATAATGTTTCTGAGGGTTTATTACTTTATTTCATAATAAGGATTTTTTAAATCTTTAATTTATATCACACAAAGTATTTCGGAGGAGAAATTACGCAATGGCAAAAAAAGTATGTAAACTAATTCCAATAGAAAGCCAACCTACGCAAACTAAAATATTAAATAGTTATTAAATTTAATTTGGATTTTTTAATTAAGATTACTGATATAAGCAACGTATCCAACAATTCCACTGGAAAAGAGAAACTATAATTTTTTAAAAAATAAATTAAATAAGGTATTGTTATCAATGAAAATTTGGAAACTTGGTGCTTAAAACATATACTTTTTTCAACCAAGAAGCCAGGGAATTACAAAAACCTACAGCCATCGAAACCTATTCAACTGACAAGGAGACGACCCGAGGTGTAACCCACCGATTTTGCTTAAACTCGGCGAATTAGTAGATCTTTGCGCTTAATAATCTGTATATTAACAACGTGATTTTCCGAAGATTAATTTAGAAGGAAATTTATTTAAAGAGCTAAGTTTATTAATAGAGTTATATTGGTTTATAGAGTTATTCCATTTCTAAAAACACAGAAAAAAACATGTTTCATAGAACCATACGTTTCCGGCGGAGGCACGGGCCAACTGTGTACCCCCTCCGCCTTTTGACTTTGCCACAGAATGAGCAGATTTCCGTTGTCACGTAAATTTACTCGTATCTAAAAACCAGGGGGTAAGTCTTAAGTTAAAAAACTGTTTATACTTTTTATTTTTACTTTAAATTTCGAACAACCAAGTGGCAGAAGCATAGATTACAAATATGGTGTGCAAAATTGAAAAAAATCAATAGATTCACAGTTGCATAACTTACTTCATTAAACTATGTCGATATATTTTATTACTTATGAAACATATTGTATGTAATCGTTTTGGAATCACCCTATATAACAACGCGGCGAGTAACATTAGCACCTCGATGAATACTTATTACTTAAATTAATTTCAAATACTTCTGGCAATAGTGATAAAACAAATACTAATACGAACCATTTTCTTTTCCGAAATATCGTAAATGGCATTAACCCAAATGCTCACATTTAAATCAATAGGTCGATCTAAAAACGGGCAATATATTTAAAACAAAATATCAAGACCATGAAAATCATTGTCAATGCACTTACTAGGTGGTAGTGTAAAATCCAAATCCTTGGTGCATATTAAAGGCAAATAATTTTCCCATTCTAACGTTTTTGCGAGAAACCTAAAACAAATCTTTATTTTTAGATACAACAAAAATGTTTTATTTATGCTTAGGTTCAAGGAATAACTCGAGGTGATTCATCACTATCATGTTCTAATATTCCCTCACGGAAAGTTTCAATAGCTTGAGAAGATATACGATTTTTGCCATTTAAGAAGAGGATCGTTCTGGCAGACAGTGAGTTGGATTGAGGGAGAAGGTCAAAATAGTCTCAGTGAAGCTCATTCTTCCATAAAATAAATACGTTCGTGGTTATACTTTAAGTTATAAAAATGAGACCAACAGTGCAAATTGGTCAAGTAATGAAGCCAAGGTAAAGCGCTGATACCCTACAAACTACGACCTTCTAATTCATTAAATAAGAAAACATTCTAGCTTGATTTATATCTATCATCTTTTCCTTTGCCTAAGTTTTTTGGTAGAATAGTTCAGTTTAGATAAAGCTATGCAAATTTGATTGGATAAATTTATTGATTTATTCTTTAGTTATTATTTTAATAAATCTGAAACTCACCGAACCAACTCAAAACCATACATTTAACATATTTGAAATCATGAGAGTAAGATGATTGAATTAAGTTGGTTTTATTTGGTTATACATGTATAGACAATAAGCTATGCCGAGCACATTTCGAATTGAGACATTTAACTATTTAATAAAAATTATCTTAAATTGACGTTTTAAGTCTCTTAATAACCGGTTTTTTCGAGATTAAAAACGCCTTATAGATTCTTTATTGTGCTATTTATAGCAAGTTAAACGCATAAAAACTTAACTTGTATTTTCAAAAACTGATAATTTTGCGCTCGAAATACACAAAAATTAATATGCAATGCTTAAAATCGTGCTGGATCTTAATAGAGGAGAGTCATAAAGCGCTTTATAGCCCCGATTCTGAAGGTATCTTTACCCTTCCTGCATGGTGGCAGATAACGTTGCTAAACATAACCATTTTGTAATAGAAAAAGGAAAAGCCAGTATTCTCCCAGAAAATCGCAAGTGAAGAGGGACCAATGAAGTGGGATATTTGCAGTAACGTTTTTTACACCTGATTATTGATTTAAATTTATTTGCAAAGTTAGCTCGCTTAACACTCGATTTTGTGACAAAATCCATCACAGGTTAGTTAAATACCGTAACCCAAGGAAAGCAGGGGAACTGCAAACTTCCCGATCTGATTTAAATAAATTTGATTTAACTAAAGATTTAAATTAGTTTTATTCTTTAAATCATTGATTTTTATCACATAATGTATTTCAATGAAGGAATCCAAATGATGGAAAAAGATCGGTTTTACAGCCATTATAATACAAAGCCAAACAGAGAACTAAAATAATAACTGAAATAATAAAAAGGAACAATATTTCATTAATTTCTATCGAGTTTTATATTATTTAACCGATAGAAATAACGTCGCCAACCAATTAGACTGGAAATAAACTAATTCATGATTAATAATCAATAAACTCAATAATATTAAAAAAATCTGTTTGAATTGAAAAAAGTGCCTTCCTGAAATAAATCGTGATTTAAATGATATATTTCAACTTACACAACTGTAATCTGGGTGTGAATCAAAATAACGGTAAATTTCGTTAATGAAATGAAAGCGTACATTAATGTATAAAATGTCTTAAATATTATCGAAATGAGACTGAAAATAGTGTACCTAGCATTTGAAAGCGAATCGTTTTCGCTGGATAACGTTGTTCAGAATAATAACATTGCTTAGCAATCGCCCTAATGCCATACAACCTTACGTCTACATTTTTTTAACTCAAATATTAATACACTAATGGAAGTCACTAAAATATTAAAACATAACTTCATTAGCCCGGCAGCGCAGTATTGATATTCTCAGAATTACGGGTCTAAGGCGTTCTTTTTACTTTCAAAAAACATTAAGCATGCGAGGCATTTAATGAACCCAGAAATACACGACCATATAAATAAATATATATATATCCCTTGTATTTTCGATCCGTAACGTACTCTTCATAATTTCTAAATAACCTTTCGTGCAAATGAATCGGCTCGATCTTTCTATAAAATGCTTTTCTTTCCTAAAATGTAAACCCAATCGGACTTTTGAAAACAATCTTATTTTTGGGCACTAATAGCTTGTGTCCTTCGATCCGATACTTCATGATTTGAGTTACCATGGGAACCTGTGCTTCAAACAGTGGATAATAAACTCGTTTGCAATTAGGAGCTTACGATGTTTGATACTCTCCTTTAACCCCAACGTAAAAAGTGAAAAATATTCCAATGGCGTAGTCCGGATTTTAAAAGAAAGGTACCCAATGCTCTCTCTCTCTCTCTTGGCTACGTTACTAAAATTATCTAACACTTTTCAATTTTAACTTCATTTACCTTATAATTATTAAATTCAGCCTATTTACTTATTAATTTACCTCTCGATAATATATCATTCTTTTATAAATTAGAAAAGCAAATTCGAAACCACGACTTTAAGATCAAATAATTTTGGTTTCAGTATAAACTATGTTACCTAACTCAACTTTTAGTAACATTTACCAGTTAGTATATTACGTTACGTAATTTGTGAGCGGTCGCTTTATAATGGTCAGCCCCAATTTAATCCCTCATTTGAGTTTTAAAATGTCAAAGTTCATGACTTATAAACTCCCACCAAGTTAATACTATTTTTAGGAATTCTTATCAAATGGACAAAGCTAACCGTGTTATGTCAGTAGGAATATAAAATGGCAATCAATTAATAAGTTATCAATAAAACCATAGTGTTATCTACCAACGGCACGAGGGTGATCAATCTTGTCACAGGTGTGTGTCGGAAAACGTCAACTCTAGGGAACCAATGAGACACGGCTCTCATTCGGTTTTTTGTAGGGAATCAGATTACCCTATGAGCGTAAGGTCGATTGGGAGTACGCTTAAAATCGTTTCAAACATGGTCATTTCCAATGAGTATAAATAAAAAAATCTTGTTTACGCTTCATAGGGGTATTTAATTACTTATGAAATTTTTTACATTACGTGTTTTTTATTCTTATTTTGAAAACCAAGCAGGATAAAATAGAAATAACCTTAAAAGTATCTGGAGATAAATAGCTCACTAATAAATGTAAAAGGCAACTTTCTTGCTGGACATTAAGAAAACACCAAACGAAAGGATGAAATTCTTGCTAAAATTAGGTTCAAATAAAATAAACAAGTGGTCTACAGGGACACGACCGTAAAAGCAGTGTCGCCAGTCATAGTTTGGTTACAATAACAGATGACCCATTTAGTAGACGACGGAACAGACAACTTAATGGCGTTAATTAACTGAGTCTCCATCAACTGGGTTAAAGGGAATTTTCACGCACTGATTTTTCGCGATTAAAGAAAAAGTCTCATGCGACTAGAAACCGCATATTTGAAGGTTTTCACAAAATAATTTTATCGAAAATTAATTAAGGTACAATAACGTACTGAATGTAGAGTATTTTATTTACTTTAGTTTCGTAACATGAACATGGAATTTTTTTGTTCAATTTTAGTGTAGTAACCTAGAGTAACTCACTCACATAGAGTGGAAGGCCTTATGGAAGCGCATTAAACATTAATACCAACGGGCTAGCTCGTTTAAGAGGTTTAAATAAATATATTCCGATGAGCGATGGTGTTGTTTTTACATTTTTTTGAATATAAATTTATTACCTTTAGGCCACCTGGTTTATTTCACGCCTCGAAAACAAGACGTTCCGTACGAAAAGTTTAACAAGTTTCGCTGATAGCCTTCCACTCTATAAGTAGAAATTTGAAATTTTTATGGTTAGGTAAATATATCGGGGAAATTGTAGAAATTTCATAGTTTTCTGAAAGACACTTTCAATAAAATTATTGATAACTTGTAGAGCGTCATCTGAAACCTATAACTACCTTTGGCTCGAAAAAGACCTATTTATCTTTGAAAAACGCGACTTGAAAAATTGATAAGTATGGCAAGCCAAAATAAACAATACGTAGGAGGGTGGTGGCAAGCTCTTAATGAGACGCGAGCCAACAGCTCCCTACGCTAACTATTACATTTAGTTTCAAGAAGATTTTATAGAAGGGGAAAGTGAACAGCTCGGGAAAAACCCCTTAAGCCAGTGGGGTGAGACCTAGCAAACTCAACGAAGAAGGAGAAGGAGTTGTTCCGGGTTTTCACCCAATGCCACAAGCTTGGATCGAACCCGGTTCGTCTTGCTTCGAAACGAAAATGGGTCCGCCAAATTTTGACTTTGAGAACACTGTTTTTGCATATTTTGCCGCATACCCATGAAGAAGTTTCGCCACCCGGAGTTCCGATTTAGGTTGCAGTAAAAACCGTGTTTCAAAAATTTACAACAATGTAGGTACCTCACAGAGTAGAAGGCTATCAGCCAAACTTGTCAACACTTTTCGTACGCAAAGTCTTATTTTCTAGGCGATAAATAACGAAGTTGACCTAAAGGTTATGTACAATATCTGGATAAAAAAGTAAATTTCTATTCTAAAAAATGTAAAAACAACATCGCTCTTCAGACTATGTTTATTCACGCCTCGAAAACAAGTTGACCAGTTAGGATAAATGTTTTATGTACACTCTGTTTTAAAAGTCTTCGACAGGTGAAATTTTTGCCCTATTTTTAATTCTGCTAGAAAACCATAATAGATAGATCGATGAAACCAATTGCAACTATTATTTATTTTCTAATATCTTTCGTTATTTATTGGTTTCGTCCGCCAAAAATTAATAGTTTTGGCAGCTACCGTTAAACTCATTTTTGACAACTTTTTAAATATTGGTTCTTCGGCACTGACTCGCGCGTTTTTGAATTCACAATGGTCGATTCATATTTGGAAATTGGGAAACACTTAAAATGCACCAAGCGATTATTAATAACGTAAATTCGACAGCGATCCAACAACATGTTTAATTAAGGCTGGTTTAAAATTGTGCTAACCATTATTCTAAACAATTTCTAACGCAAATAGCTTTTTAAAAGCTTTAGCGTATAAAAAAGGATATTCCTAAAACCACGTGCTAAGTTGTTCTTGGGATTTGTTTTTTTTTAACCGGCCTTTAATTAAATATATTTTCAACGTTATTGAATCGCTGTCGAAGTTCCGTTATTAATAATCGCTTGATGCATTTTAGGTGTTTCCCAATTTCGACGAAAGTTTGTAAACGCGATAACTTCTCAACCGTTGGTTGTAGAGGGAAAAGTTTTCCACTTTCTAAATATGAATCGACCATCGTGAATTCAAAAACGCGCGATTCAGTGCCGTAGAACCAATATTTAAAAAGTTGTCAAAAATGAGTTTTAACGGTAGCTGCCAAAACTATTAATTTTTGGCGGACGAAACCGATAAATAACGAAAGATATTAGAAAATAAATAATAGTTGCAATTGGTTTCATCGATCTATCTATTACAGTTTTCTAGCAGAATTAAAAAGAGGGCAAAAATTTCACCTGTCGAAGACTTTTTAAACAGAGTGTACTTCCATAGGCCGTCCGCTCTATGCGAGTGGGCTACTCTTTAAAACTTCCTTTGGCTTAATGACGCAAATTTAGTTTTAGCAAGAGGGCACCTCCCAAAACTATAACAGAGGGGTCAATAAATTCCTAAACAACGAGTTTTCTCACAGATGGATTGTACAAATTGGTTTAGTTCTTTGCGCTACAACTTGCAAGGTCTCCCGATCTGACACCACCAGACCTGTTTTCTGTGAGGATTTATCAAAGAAATGGTTTAAGCAAATCCCATTGAACTTCACCAAAAATGATAGGGCATGCATTTGATGATAAGTTTGTCCAATCTTAAGCTTGCGTTGCAGCCGATGGGGTATATAATTGAACCAAATTTCTAAACAAATATTTAGCGTGTTTGAAATAAATTATTTTATTGCATAAAACCCGAATTTTGTTTTTGAACGTGCAACTATTTGGCGTGTGGCATTTACATTTTATTAAAACTTGTACAGGTTACCGTCGATTCCTATGATACGTGCATGTGCGCATATCTTTGATATCTCTTTCCCGGTTCAAATAAGTTTATTTTGTGTTGCCCAACTTATAAATTTTTCAATTTGGGTTTTCAGTGAAAAATAGATCTTTTCCATCAAAAAAAATATTCGTAGGTTTCAGATAATGCTCTACAAATTCTCATTTGACAAAACCGATCTAGCATCTAGTGGTAAAATATTTTTTTCTAAAAGTTAAAAAATATTTCAGACAACGATGAAATCTCACCAATCATTGTCCTCCGGTGTATTTAATTAACTATGAATTCAGTTGTTTTCGTAAAAAAATCACTTGTCCGAACAAAAAAAACACCGTGTATTTTCAATTCGGTATGTAAATGAAAATGTCACCCGAATAATTTTTTTCAGGGATTCTGCTCTCTTAAGAATGTAGATTAAACTCTAAACATTACTCATATTATGGGTGATTTGTGGTCATCTGGTTAGATTGATTAATGATCCTTTGTTAGATATAGTTAAGAAATATTAATTTTTACCTTTGTCGCTATTAAAAATTGTATTTAATTAAAAATTAATGACAATTGTAGTAAAGATTATTTTTATACTTTTGAACAGATATAACTCGGTGTAATTTTATATTTTACAAACTTTGATCACGCTCTTTTACACCTAGCAAAACTGTAAAGCATATCAATTTACTTATAACGTAGTCATTCTTCGTATATATAATTGAATATGTAATTAATTAAATGTTGTGTGTAACTTTTAATTAATTTTTATATAGGATTCATGTTTTTATTCGTTTATAAAATGATTCTAATGAAATAGCCGTTTTAACACATTTCAATGTCAGATATAATATTAATCCTAGTTTTAATTTATCATTACGTTGGAGCGAATACTTTATCTAGCCAAAAATACGACTAAAATTTTTCGAATTGAATTACTGAAATATGTTCTTGGAAGTTCAATTAATATCTCATTAGCTTTCAGGGTCAAATTTTTATTTCCATATGACGAGGGAATTTTCTTAAGTCGGTCTAAAAAAAACTGCAGAAATTTAGATAGACAGATAAAGAAAGTAAATCTTTGAGACTGAAATATCTCTTAATTGTTTCGCTTTGCAACCAAAAATCAGAAATGATTGTGATTTCAAAAATCAATCTTTTATCATTTATTTTCTTCAAATGTGGGTTTTTTCGGGTGATATTGAGTAAAAAATAAGTAGCTTTAAGCATTTTTATAGAACATTACTCGTGGCTCTTCCAACCGCGATAAGGTATTTATTGTGTTTTCAATTGTAACAATAACAGAATAAGCGAATCTATTCAGCATCCGCAAACACAAATCTGAATAAAAACCGAAATAAAATTCCGTTTAATTTATCAGGGATATCACATAGGATATAAAAATTCAGTTAATTTAACATTAGTTAATACTTTTTAAAATTTCTCTTTTAACCTTAAAAAGTAAAACCTTTTATTTTTTACTAATAAATTAACATAATATTTTATTAAAATCAATATTACGTAGCTTTTAATTAAAGGTTTGTTTATATTTAAAAATTTAAATAAAGGTATCTGATTTTATGTGATCAGATAAAATGAATTTCTATGTAATCCGTATAAATTGAGACTACGAGATGGATATTTCTTAACTGACTAAAATTAGGCAGATTTAAGGTAGTGGGCAAATTTGGGACCTTTAAAGGATCAGATATTTAAAATTTCGAGTTATTTCTTGAGGAATAATTTAAAAAATAAAGTATATTTTAATTAGGTAAAATTGAAACTCCTTACGCTAGATGTAATAACAAAATAATAAAAACACGACCAGTTTTACTTACACATTTTCTGTCGTGTTTTTATTATTTTGTTATTATAAAGTATATTTTAGTTTATTTTATAAATGTTTGAAAATAATTGTTGTCAATTTAAGTTACCTTTTCGTTAATTATTGTACATATTTATCAGATGGAAATGTATATATTTTAAATACCTTTGCTGAAATTTGGGCCTTAAAATCGTTATATTAAATCCTAAAGGATTACGTGTGTACTTCCAGGGTTTATATTTTGGATAAATTGTGCAAACTTCGTTTGTGGCTAGCGCGCTTGTTTACCAAAAACTATCCGTGGTTGTCGAGAACTTGATATGCAACGTAAAAGCAGACTCTAGATTTCTGTTATGGAAAGCTTATATTTGGCCCTGTGGTTGGTGACATTCGGGAAGTCGCCGTCGGCTAAACTGTCGTTACCTAATTGAAGAAAGAGCCGATAATTCCTCGACGACTTCGGACTCAATTCTTCCTATGGCAAAGCGCTTTTTAGCGGGAGGCGTTACTTTATGTTTTCTTTCACCGCTAGTTTCAGCATGCTCAAGCCTACGCTCTCCATATGTCTTAGCCATACTTATATTGGGTAGCTTAGCTTCATACGTGTTGATAACATTGGTGTTTGAATAAAAAAAAATGAAAATGGTGTACCTCTTCGCTTTTGCGTGGAGTTATATGCGCCATATTTTAAAAATTGTAAATTCTGATAACTGTTGATATTTATCCCAGGTTTTTTAAATTTGACTATCAATAGAATACTTAAAATTATCTAGAGAAAGCTGCTAAGTATATTCGTGAATCTTGGGATTTTAGAAATAATATAAAGGAGGCGTCTCCAAATACTTCAATCAAACAATGTATAGGCCTAACAATCAAAATATTTAAATATTGTAATTACAGTAAAATTTCATTCAAAATAATGGCATGTTTCCCGTTGGTTTTCGTTGGGGCAGGGCTAAATAATGAGTGTGTGAATTCGTGGGAAATTTTCTCTCTAGTAATAGGAATTTTGATTTTCGAACATTGGCAAAGCTCAAGCTGCGAGAACGGTTGAAACAAACCGACAAATGTTATTATTTGAAAGATTGCAGGGCGTAACATACTGTTTTGATGATGTTATTTGAATAGAAAGTCAGAGTTCACTTAATTATGAAATTGAAACTATTACATAGACTACAATTTACTATATCATTGTATAATTATAATATGGCAATACGTATTATTTAGCTAAACCACATCCATCGAAATTAACATTCTAAGTTTAGAGTAAGGTTGAAGTAACGTAGTTGGTAGTTGAGGAAAATGCATTTTCTGTCAGAGTTTACCAAATTACTTATTTAGATTTATTGCAAAAGTGAACAAAATTTACTATTATATTGCTATATTTTAAATAATGGATTTCGTTGTTACAAAATTGCAAACTATTTGGTTTTTAACCGATATTTGAAAAGCCAATGCGTCAAAATATCCTGTGTTCGAGATACTTTTGGTATCTGATCGGTTAACTGGCCCCATTTTCGTCATCTAAAATATTCAATTTGATATTTGATTCGATCCCACAAACTGGTATTTGCATATTTCTAGAAATTTTAGTAATTAACTATAATATAAATTTCGATAATATAAAAAACGATAAAATAAATTACTATAAAATAAATTACTATAAAATAAATTAATAAAAGATAAATTACTTTAAAAGAAATTACTAAAAAATAAATTATTGTTAAAGAAATTACTTAAAAGAAATTACTATAAAATTAATTATTTCGAAATAAATTACTTCTAAATAAATTACTAATAAATAAATAAATTACTACTTAATAAATTATGGTAAAATAAATTACTATAAAATAAATTATTTTAAATGAATTACTATAAAATTAATTACAATAAAATAAAATAAATTAAATAATTGTAAAATAATAAAAATAACTAAACTCTAAAATTTTTAAAATAGGTCTATAAAATAATTAAAATAAATTTGCTAAAATAATATTAAATTAACTTTGCTAAAATATAAAAACGAAATATATAAAATAAGTAAATAAAATAATTAAAGTAAATATGCTAAAATATAAAAAATTTAATATACCATATAATTATAAAAAATATACTATTAAATAAATAAAACCAATATATTATGAAATAACGATAATAAGTATACTATAATTTATGAAATGTAAAATGCGCTGGCACTCGCAGGGTGAAGACGTCTCCATTTTCGCTCCGTGATCTCTAGTGTTTTTTTTTGCCAAGCTAAGGCTAAATTTTGTTTCTGCGATGTCCGACCGAGAATTTGACGATCTTGGTGCCGCTCACTCCGGGATGGATCCGCCCGACCGCCCGAAGAAGAAAGAACGAACCCCACCACCAGCGGTGACGAGGGAACAGGCCATAGTTTTTCAGGCAACCCCTCAGGTAGCTGCCAAAACATATGCAAAAGCAATAAACCAAGTCCTCGGTAAAGGTAATACCTACTATATATCTAGAATACCAAAACAAAGAATATGCGCTTATGTTGCTACCACTGAAATGGCTGACCAACTATGTGTTGACGGCTTTGAATACGAAGGGGAATTGGTAAAGTGTGAGAGAAGGAAACGTCCATCAGAAAAAATAACTGTATCTAACTGCCCACCGGAAGTGCCAAACGATGTAATACTAAATAGACTATCAAAATATGGCAAGGTGACATCAAACGTAATTTACATAGATGTAAACAATGAAGAAGACCCTGACCTAGTAAAATTGTATAATTTCAAACGAATAGTTTACATGATAAAGACCGATTTACCTAGAAGCATAAATATGCGCCATGATGACGACCGTATAGTTTTATTTCTCGAAAAAGGCACTAGTAATTGTGAGCGCTGTGGAAAATGGGGTCATACCGCCGACAGATGTTACGATAAGCCTAAAGTAGTTGAGATAGAAACCGACACCATGGAAAGTGGCAACCAACATAATGAGCCAATCCTAGAATCCGATACGCGCCAAAAAAGCGCTAATTCAGAAAACTTAAATAAAAAACGTACATACGCAAACACAGTTGATAACGATAACGGCAGCGACTTTTCTCCAGAAGATTTTCCAAGCCTACAGGGATCTAGTATTCAAATAAGTAAAAAATCAAACAACAACCCAGTAGATGAAATGGACAAATCTCCAGTAAAAAACATTCCAAATATGTCGGCTTTAAATAGCGCCGTGTCTATGGCACGAGGGGCTTTTGAGTCTTTAAAACATATGACAGCAGGAAAAGCGTTCCGAAAATTGGCTCCACATCTAACGAGAGGCCAACGGAGTCATACGACTCTAAAAAGATTCCGGAAAATAGACAATCGACCCCGAAGAAGCGCGGAGAAAAAAATTCGTTTTTAAAATTAACTGATGACTCGGGAGATAGTATTAGCGAGAGCGAAGCAGGCGCGAAACCGATTTGAACAGCGCTAAGTGAAGATAGATTTTTAGTCTACCTAGAACAGACTAAACGAAAAAAAACACCCAAAAAATTCACAATGACGCGGTTTACGACCGATATCCCAAGTGTGATTTCACAACTCGAGAATCACGAGAAAACGGTAGAAGATGAAAAAGATTTTATGCGCATTGATAAATTGATACAAAACTTAAAAAAAAAACATAGTAGAGCGGTTTTCTTTTTCGCCTCCTTTGTATGTCTTTAGTCTTAGCATCTCACAACACCAGGGAGTTAAACTCCCCCTTTCAATTCATTAAAGAAGTAAATTTATTAAAAATGGCAAAGGCTTCCCTCTGTCTTTTACAAGAAACATTCATAACAGATTCACCACAGATAAATATTTTTTAAATCCGTTTTTATTACATTATAATGGATTGTCCAACCACCAAGCGGGAGTCGCCACCGGAATTAGTGTATCGTATTACTTGAAGAATGATATTGATTTTAAAGTTACCACGGTCGTAAAAGGATATTTACAACGCAACGACATTCTTTTTAAAGACTCAAACTTACGTATAGGCATATACAATTATTATGCACCACAGGAAAACAACCTCGCCATAAGCATCTTAGAAACCATATGTGATGACATCCAAAAATGTAGCGTTACCAATATTATAATAGTAGGAGATTTTAATTGTACCTTGGATCCTAAACTGGACAAAGGAACAAAGACTTTCAGTTGGCAATAAACTTAATGAATTAATTGGGCTATTTAATTTGAAAGACGTCTATAGAACCTTAAATCCGTATGGCCGTGACTTCACATGGACACACAGTTCAGATTTTGGTAAGAGAGCTCGTCTTGATCGCTACTACGTATCTCCGACTATATTTCCCCTGGTAAATAAAATTTATTTCTATCAGGGCGGAACAAATTCCGACCACCTACCAATTTTTCTTGAATTAAATCTAGACGGTATAGTTAGAAACACCCCTCATAGCGACAATTGGTGCTTCAACAATTCTTTGCTAAAAGATACAACGTTTCAAGATATATTTACATATTTTTGGGAAAACCAATTCAAAACACTGCCGGAAGAAAATACAGAACTACTCCCCTGGTGGGAAAAAGTGAAATATACGTTGAAAGCTTTATGCAAAGATTATACTTATCGGTCTACAAAGAAAATGTCCGATGAAATCATCCAGATCCTGGGCCTCTATTCTGAGAGAGTCGATAGGTTATCCACTAAAACCTTTCCGACTATTTTACCGACGGTCCTTTATCGACGATTTCTAACCGACGGAAATTTTCGTATTCTAAGCGCGTCTGTACGTACAGTGGATAATAAAATCGTCGATAAACTAGCTTAACCACGGGAAGTTACGAAATATTTTACTGAGTGACGTAATGCTGAATATGACCAATAGGAAAGCGGGTTTTTCTCGGTCTATCGGGCCACATTCCTTAGAAGTGTAAACAAAAGAGCAGACGATACCAATGCTTCCTCGTGCTATTGACTTTTTATCATTAGAGTTCTTGTTATAAGTTTATTTTCTGAAAACATGAACGAAAAAAAAATTAAATCAGGGAGAATAAGAGAGGAACAAAGATTTTTAATGCTGGAATTTATGGAGACCCATAAAGAATTAGCAGACGGTAAATTTACAGCGAAATTTACAAGGGTGACTGCCCAAAAACTATGGGCTGAATTAACTGAAATGTTAAATAGTTGTGGAGTAGGCCCTACTAAAGACACTGATAAATGGAAAAGGGTATATATATTAATTTTAAAGATAACAAATTATAATGTTTTGATTTCAATTATTAGAGTTGGATTGAATGGAAATCTGACACCAAGAAAAAAGCTGGCCATGCGAAAAAGATATCCACAGGGACTGGTGGTGGCCCCAAATCGAAGGATGTGGACTTAACCGATATTGAAATGAGGTTATTAGCTGTAATGGGATAAATTTGTGTAGAAGGCGATAAACAAGTGGATGAAGCTGGATTTGCACATATTCGCGCAGAAAATATTGAAGTTGAGGTAAAACTCTGATACTTGTAACCAAATTATTTTTTGACAATTATAAATTAATATACTCATATTATAATAGAATGAAAATCTGCCTTCAGTTGCAGAGCAGGTACCCCCAGTAAGTTCATGCGCCATTGGCCAGGCTATGGTACCAACACCTAACATAGCTCCAAGAAACCAACTGCCAAGGCGTACGCTATCTAATTCAAGTGATCACGATGATTTCATAGGAACTATAGGAAATTTTGTATTTACGCTTAATGAAAGTCGGTCAAATGAGCAGTTATTGGAAGAAAATCCTCGTAAGTTTTCTACCATACCAATAATCACGATTCGTAATATAAAACTCAGTGTTATTTAAGTGCTAAAATATTCGTAAGTTATAACGAAATACTAGATGATTTAAATGTATGTTTGACAATATAAATTGTCAAAATTTAATTTAATCTCATTTATTAACACTTAGAGCCATTTTAAAGAAATACATTTTAAAATTAGTTTTCTTTAGGTGAATCTTCAAATAAACCTCTGCGTAAAACAAGTGGTAACTATGGTTTGCCTATAACTAATATTAACAATGGTTCAGGGCCTATGTCTAGCCGTACCTACACGTCACCAGAAACCAGTAGTAACAACAATGGTTCACAGCCTACCACCAGTGGAAACTTACATTCACCACATATCACAAATGCTAGCGGTAGTTATGCTACGAGTACTAAACAAGGAAATGATACTTCTCAAAAGCCAAAGCCCGCTAAAAGAGGTAAATAAAATTATAAATTTGTATTTACTATTCTATTTGTGAGCTGGTATAAATTTTATCTATATATTTAGGTAAAATAGAACACTATGCTGTAGCAAGTGAGACTCTTCAACAGATGGAAAATGAAAAAAATTATATTTTAAGGAGCATTGATTCGTCATTATCCAACATAGCTGCTGCCGAAACTAGTAAAGCAGAATCTTTGGCAATAATTGCTCAATAAGTACTGCGTTTTGTAAGAACTACAAGTAGTATGTAGAAAAATCTTTAAAATAAACCCCTTTCTTTATTAGTCATAGCTTTGACTGTACTAAATTTTAACCCACACCCTTTGACTTTACACGCACATCATAATAAAACATTATTATTTAAAACAAATTATTTGAACTACTTAGGAGTGGGCAACCCTGCCACTGGTTAAAAGGCCATATAAATCGCAAGATGACTTATAATAATCAGCTTGGCTAATACCTTCTTATTAATTATTTACCCTTATTTTAATCCAGTTATTTAACCATAATCCTGCAATTGAATTGATTTCTAGCTTCAAGTGTTGTTATTTCAATATTTAATTGAAAGCAGTGGCAGGAGGGTGTTTTGTGTCTTAGTCATAGATCCCTTGTCATGGTCCAAAAATACATGTTTCACTATAAAATCATTTTAATTATTCCAGACTTTTACTTTATAGGATCAAGTTTCTATTTAGTTTTATTAAGGTCTTGAAACAGTTTTTTCATTTGCCTAGCGATCAAATCGCCTGACCACGAGGTTTCTTGTCGCTTGCCCTGGTGCAAGCCAATTTTCATTCCTTCTAGGTAAATAGTCAGGCACATCAACAATTGCGTCTCTTCTTAGTCTGCCTTGTCTTCTTCGTTCTTGACGAAGCAGCCCATTTTCTTCGTGACTTTCTTCTTCACTTTCATTGTCAGTGTCAGAGAACACATCATCTTCAGGCTGGTGATCAGAGTCTCTTCTCATGTTATGAAGCGTACAACATGCATAGAATATATGAGCAGCAGCCGTAGGATGATAATGAAGGGTGCGGTGTTGGAGAAGGCAACGAAACACTTGTTTTAGCACTCCAATACACCTCTCTACGAGGCAACGGGTTTTTGTGTGTGCCTTGGTATACCTACCCTCTGGAGTACCTTCATCAGCCCCTACTATGGGAGTTAATAGCCATGGCCTCAAAGGATACCCACTATCACCTGTAGCAAAATTAAATTCCTTTATATAACTCATAAAATAGCCAGTGAACTCAAATATTAGATAATGAAATATTACCGAGTAACCATGAGCTTTTCCTTCCATTTATGAATGACTGTTCAAGGTACGTTGACACATATGACATACCAAAGATATGGGAATCATGCGTTGATCCTGGAAATTTGGCATTTGTATTCCGTATGCGTAGTTTATGGTCACAAATCTATTTAAAAATAAAAGCTTGAGAAACATCCATCAAACTTCATTTCTTGTCACCTTACAATTTGTGCGTTGATTGAATGAAAGTTTTTTCTGTTGACATATAAATTCTCTCTATATATTTCATCTGTTGTTGAGGGAGCCACAATGACAATGTGAGTCCCGTCTACAGCTCCTATAATCCCGGGGAAATTTGCCACTTGACTTAATCTTTAAAGGGTGATATAACAAAATTAAGTAAATATTAACAGTTACGACAAACAAAAGTGTTAAGCAATATATTACCCTATTTTAATTTCCATTTCTTCTTCGTCGGTTACTGGGAATTGTACATTTTCAGGCATTAATATATCCACAATTGCCTTGCTGCCTTTGGCCACACAACGGCTAACAGTTGGCTGACTAACCGCTAAAAACAAATCTTGAGCAACGGCAAGTTGGTATGACCCAACTGCGTAAAACCGTAAGGCAACTAGAATCTAATAAAACGAAATAAGATTATGCATTGTGTGTTATAGTGATGGTTCAAATAAATATTTACCTTGACATCTACAGGTAAAGCTAAGGCATTGTGTCCAGTGAGATGTTCCGCCAAACGATCACAAAGAGAATAAACTAATTCCTTTTTAACGCGAAAAAGTCTTTGGAACCTATAGTTACATAATTCAAAAGCTTGCGCCCTATCTCTGAAAACTCTGCGTCGTATTAAATCGTTTTCGTCGGCTTCAATGGCTAATGCCAAAATTTCTAACCTCAATAAGTTGGCAGCCATCTTGAAAATAATAACATTTTCAATCGGTAACGCGCTAAAGACTGCTCTAACCCAGTCTTTACGTTTACCGACGATTTTCCGTCTTAACTATCGATGATATTCGTACCGATCACCTTAGAATTGTAAATTTTCACCTTACCGATGATTTTTTACCGTATCGACGATTTTTAGTGGTTAACTTTCTTATCGACTCTCTCAGAATAGGGCCCCAGGCCAAGTTGTCCGATGAGGCATCCGTCCCTGAAAAAGAAAATGAAAAATTGGTAGAAAAGTTGAAACAACTAGAAGATAAAAAGGCGGAAGGGATACTTACAAGAGCCAAAGTTGATTTCTCCCTAGCTTCGAAGTACCCCTCGGAGCGCCTCGCTTTAGAGGAGAGCTTCAAGGGGATAAACAAGATAACTCGTGTCTTAAAGGGAGATGGTACGGAGACAAGTAATAACAGAGAAGTCCTAATGGAAGTAAGAAAATTTTACGAAAACCTTTTTAGCTACGAACAAGTCGACCCAGAAGACCAGTACCACAAATCATTACCAAGTCTCTCACAAGATGAAAGGTTGATATGCGAGTCAGATTTTTGTAAAAAAGAACTCGATGAAGTCGTTAAAAATCTACCAAAACACAAGTCACCTGGGGCCTATTCTTGTCTTGGCGATACGCATGTCGTTATGGCGGAATCGATAAAATATCGCCATAACGACATCGACCGGCGAAAACCGTATTCTTGTCTCCAAAACTCACTTCGACATCGCCGTATCGCCAGCGAATTATAACGACAGGGCTGGCGATGTCGGAATCGCGTTTCTTTGTCGTTAAGACGTCATTTTTCGCTTCGAATCGCGGTATTTTCAAAATGGCTGCTTTACAGCTCGCATGTTTTGAGTTTTGGCGTCTGTCAGAAATGGAAGAAACGAAGAGTTTTGGGTGGTAGAGAGTTCTAAGAGATAGATCAAAAGCTTTTGAACTTTCGGTAAATTAGTTTAGAAGTTTATTTCACCTAGATAAGTATTTAGTAATAGAGATTTGTGAGCATCTAAAAGCGACGTTAGAGTCAAACGCGTCTAATGTAAGAGTTACGGATCTCCCTGTAGATTCAAAGGTGAGCCATGAATTTAAGAATTAAATTTCGTAATTATTAGCGTTTTAATAATTATATGGTTCATTAGGCGTTAGTGGCTGTTCGATTTTGTGCTTACCAGAAAGCAGCTAGTTGGCAAAGATTTGTTTATTGATGTCAGTCAGGCCACGGTCAGTCGCTGTCTGCATCAAGAAACCGATGCAATAAATAGCATTTTAATGCCAAAATGGATAAAATTTCCACTGAGTAAAGGGAAGCCACAAAGTTGAGGTAATTATCAAATCTTCTCATAGCAGATAAATATTAATTTAACAATGCGTATAGATTTATGGAGAAGACCAGATTTCCCGGGGGCCATTGCTGCAATAGATTGTACGCACATGGCAAATGTTGCTCCAAATTCACGAGATTCAAATTATCGTGAACATTTGTACATTAACAGGAAAGGATACCATTCCTTAAACGTGCAATTGGTAAGCTTTATTTATATATATATATATAAATAATATACATGTACATTCAAAAATTTACATAGTTTTTATAGCTTTGCGATTGTGATTTGGTAATTTTGAATATCAAAGCCAAGTTTCCTGGGCGTACTCATGATGCCCACATATACAAGGCATCAATGGTTTCAAGATATCTTTGAAAAAAGTTACCTAGCAACCAAGAACTTTAGAGATCATTCCTAAGGTAAGTTTTGAGTATTAACTTCTCAATATAAAGGTAAGTATGAGGGTGTATAGGTAACGGAAAACAACTATTTTTCTTTTCAAAACTTTATTAGTGAAATTGTAAAAGATTCTTCAAAATAAAAAATTAGAATTTTTCACTTACTTTGTTTTAAAACTAAGCATATGAAACTCAAATAGTTTTTACAATACAAATTCTCCTTTGAGAACTAGCTATATGGCACCAAGTTTCCAACTGATCTTCCAATATCTTAGTTTGCTTATCAAGATTTGAATTTATTTTCTCAAGAAATTGTTGAGCCCTCGCATATGGCCCTGTTGCCTTTGTTGGTTGCGACCTTTAAACGGTTTAAGCCAAATTATCTTTTCCAAATTTTAAATATTTTTAAAGTAAATGATTTTCTACTTACCTCGTGCAGCTGGAGAAATATTTTTACCTTGGGAGTGATTAGAACCAAAGAATATAAAGCCCCAGGAATGGAAGGATTGATATTATTGGCCGCGTGTTTTGGCCGAGCTAGAAACTTCCGGCAAAGCAAATCAGAGTAACGGAAACGGTTACCGCAACCAGGTCTCTCTTTGAAAACGAGAGGTGCAAAAGTTCCACTAGACGGAGCTACACCTTCCATTCCTGGGGCTTTATATTCATTGTTAGAACTCACAGACGCTACTGGTAAACTATGAATAAATCTTGGAGATCTGCGGGAATGGGAACCAGTGGGAGAAGAACGGGCGATAGTGACTGAATATGGAGGAGCCATTGTTGAAGAATATGCGGGACTTTGATCTAAAGTAGCCAATGCCGCATCCATTTCCTTCAATTATCTGTTGTTAAAATCAAGAAATGTTAGCATGAAATGTATTCATGAAAGAATACTTACCCCAAAACCAGCTTCTGGTACTTCGTAGTGGCCAAATGTACCCCCTAGGCCGCTCAATAAACGAGAGCTGCCCTTCCTCAGTTGTCTTAGTTCTAGTTTGGGAAGTTCCAGTCAGCCAAACTCTGGAACATTTATGCATAAGTAATAGAAGTAACAGTATTTCTATTACAAAAAAATTACTGCACCTCCAGTACGGTCCACCACAAGCATTACGCCTTTGGACAAGACTAATGCACATCGCGGTGTACTGTACGCCTCGTTTGTACAGTTTGCATCAAACTTACGGCTAACGAAACGTTCATTAGCCTCCATGTATTCTAAAATTAAAACCTTTAGATTTCCGCAGAATTTTGTGGCGCGACTCAATGTTATTTAAAAAAAAACTACCAACGAAGAACAAAAATGACAACTGCGAAAACGTAAACAAACGCAAAAATATTACAGCAGCCGACAGATATAAATAAGTGCGATTCGTATTGGACGATTAGAGGGGCACGTCACCGGATGTTGACGTCACAACTCACCTGGCGGTATTTTCGTTTTTACGACATTTCTGATAGCGACAG
Organism: Leiobunum rupestre; assembly: GCF_980474605.1. Classification (NCBI taxonomy): domain Eukaryota; kingdom Metazoa; phylum Arthropoda; class Arachnida; order Opiliones; family Sclerosomatidae; genus Leiobunum; species Leiobunum rupestre. The sequence goes on along the minus strand of NC_143385.1, from coordinate 25,292,385 downwards.
GGGGACAAGAATAAGGTTCCAAGCGAATGTCGTTATCTCGAATGTCGGTATGGCGAAGTGATAAGGCGGAATCGTTATGTCGTAACCGAGACAAGAATAGGCCCCCAGGTATCGACGGCTTGACCAACGAATTTTACCAGCAGTTTTGGCCAGTAATTGGAGGGGTACTCTTTCAAGTGTTTTCGTCGGTATTACGTTTAGACTCAATCGCAAGCTCCTTCTCTATTGCGACTATAATTTTAATTTTTAAACAAGGCGATCCAAGACTTTTAAAAAATTGGCGACCCATCTCACTCTTAAATGGGGATTACAAAATTTTAGCGAAGGCCCTAGGGAACCGAATTCGTAAGGTAATTGGTAACATCATAGATGAAGATCGGTCCTCTAGCATCAATGGTCGTAGCATTAGGTCCAATATTGCGATTGTTCGCGACGTCATCGACTACTTCGAAGAGCACAACCTTCCTCTGGCTATAGTAACCCTGGATCAAGTGAAAGCATTTGACCGAGTTAATCACAATTACCTTTTTAAAATCTTGGACCATATAGGCTTTGGGCCGATTATTTCAAACTTCATAAAGAAGACTTACCTGGCAGCGGAGGCGAGATTGAAAGTAAACAACGTTATAACATCCAAGTTTAAAATCAAGAAAGGCATAAGACAAGGTGACCCCTTGTCTTTGTACCTTTTTAATTTGTCGCTAGAACCATTCTTGGCTCATTTAAGAAAAAAACTGGAAGCGCACTCTGTGAACTTGCCCTTTTTGTCCAGACCACTTATCGTTCAGTCGTTTGCCGACGATGTCGTTACCTTCCCTACAACCGAGGACGCGTTCAAAATAATTAAAACAGAGTGTATACAATACGGGAAGGTTAGCAATGCAAATTTTAATCTGGAGAAGAGTAGCGGGCTATGGCTCGGATCGTGGAAAGGGCGCAAAGACGCCCCCTTAGGAATTACCTGGAGCAGTAAAAAAATTAAAATCCTTGGCTTAACATTTACACCGGGTAAAAACATATTGAGGGAATCCGTGGAGAAAACCACCAAAGAGGTATACACGTCCCTAGAAAACATTAAGCGCGTAGCTCCTCAATTATCTTATAAAGCTAGAGCCCAAATCTGTAACAATGCATCAGTCAACTAAGGCAAGACAATCCAATTCTTGATCCAACTAATGTGCTTGCTTATTTTAAGGCATTGAAATCCACCAAAAACTCTTCTTTTGGTAGCATCATTTGACCAACTGCCAATTTCTTGGAATTTGTAACAAAGGTAAATGAGATATTTGACACCAGTTTCAAACTGTTATCACACATGACAAATTTGAAAGGCCGCTTACAAAGATCCATAGCACGGAGAATTGACAAGAAATGGTTCCAGGCTCCTGAAGGTTCAACATGCGCAACTGAGTTTCAAAACATGATATCTTTTTTTGAGGAGTTCTGCATAAATAGTACCCTTAAAAAACAAGATCTTGATCACCAATATACAAAAACACAGAAAAGATTGGACAGAAAACTATTAAAAATACAACACTGAACGTTATTTATCCATGCAAAGATATTCGTATTGAATTAATATTTAGTTCATATTAACATTACTTGTTAAAAATTAATTATTTTATTTTAAATTAAATTATTATTATAATTTATTCCACTCCAATCTAATTTAATTTATAAACTTCCTTGTTAGAGTTCTTCTGTTCCTGACCAAGTCTTCCTGTTCATCTAAGACTTGGCTTCCTTTACAATTTCTCGTGATTTTTTAATTATTAAAAATATTGGGGTTTTTATTATTGAAATATTGTAATTAGTAATTTTTTGTACTTACATTTCTAATGATATCCACGATTTTTTTTTAAAGAATTCAAAATAACAATTGAAGAAAAAGTTATTGCAGCTGTTTTGTTTTTATTTATAATTGATTTTATTCCGTGGCGCCATCGAACGTCTAAGACTAACATAAAGGGTCGTCTGCTTCTTCTAGGCGCTCGCGCTTCAAAAACGTACGACAAAATTTTAACATTGCAGGAATAGGAAGAGGCGCCTCTCTATAGCGAAGCGACTTTACCCTCTCTGGTAATAGTGTAGGGAGCTGTTGGCTCGCGTGGCTTGCAGGGCTTGCCGCCACCAACATCCTACGCATTGTCACCCGGCCACCTGAATAAAAGCCATTAAACGTCGCTCGATGACTTAGGCCTAAGGTAGTGCCTTGGGTATAAGTGAGAAGAAACCACCTATGGACTGTGAGAAGGATGATAAAATACGCGAAAGAGTAGATTAGTCTATAATTTAAAGGGATAATAAAGCTAAATCCTAAACAAATTTGAAGAAATTAAAAAACTTACTAATAACTCGTACCAATAGGTCTTCGAGCAAACAAAAAACGCGAATCTCGGATCAAATAGATCTTCGAGTAATAAACTAAATTACAAATAAATAAAATAGCCAGATTTCCCGCACGGTACTGATGAGTTCCAAATAGAACGAAACCGGTCTACCGTTGGAGTTTCTGGATTTTTTATTTATTTTTAATTGCCTATATTGCCTAGGCGGCCTTTCTTGGAGCAGAAATTTATCTAATTTTGAAATAAATTCAATATTTTGGAGGTTAATGGTTTTATTACAATCAAGGGGTAGGAGCGCTTGTTACGTAATATCTCCATTTGTTTCTCTTTGTTACGTTTCAAATAATCTACATTATAACATTATATTCTAACAATATTTAAAGTTCTAAAGCAAATTGTTTAATTCTACCAACCTCGCAGTTGGGTAGCGATAGCATAGGGCCAGGGGCCCTTTTCATTTCACTTTATTGAGGTTTGGGAAGTATGGTGGAAACGTGGATATTCTTGCACCACAACCTCAGTAACAAATTTTTAAGTCGTTCGAAACCTATCGGGACAGTGACACGAGATATTATCAGTATGTATAAAATAGCCAATAGATATTTACCTTTCGAGACATGAAAGGCCCCTATCTGTACTGCAACGCCACGGTTTTGATCTACATATTCTTAGGGGCATTACATAATAACCACAATATCGGCGCCTGTTTAACCTACTTTTTGGTTTTATTTTAGGTCAACAAATCGATTTTATAGGCTTCATAGCACCCTCTTCGAAACATAATTGTCTAAAAAGGCAACACCTTATACTAGTGACTGCACCAGGTTATTCAAGAATATTCTGGTGCAGTCACTGGGCACCCAAAGCCATATTCAAAATATAACGAAATTGAATCAACCCATGCTTCCTTTAGAAATACAAATAAAACTTAAAGGAATCGAAAAGTAACCGCAAAATGTGTTTGCTATTTTTTATCTTCTGGGCCGCTTGGTAGAAATTTGAGGTCACTTTCCATCTAGGCCTACATGTACGTTTGTGCCGCTAATGGACGTGATTATATATTACGGTTGAAAGTAGGAATGTTTCGCAGCCTTTGACAGATTGTTTCTATTATATCCAGGTTTTCAGTGCAAGGAGTTTGAACGGTTTATTTTAGCCTGCAAGTGAACGAAGCCGCCCTTCGCTCACGCCGTAAGCGACTGCTGGTGAATAGTGTTCATCTTCGCTTGCGCCGTAAGCGGCTGCCGGTGAATAAAGTTACTCTTCGCTCGCACCATAAGCGGCTGCCGGTGAATAAAGTTACTCTTCGCTCGCGCCGTAAGCGGCTGCTGTTGAACGAAGTCTCTCTTCACTCGCGCCGTAAGCGGCTGCTGTTGAACGAAGGTGCTCTTTGCTCGCGCCGTAAGCGGCTGCTGTTGAACGAAGGTGCTCTTCGCTCGCGCCGTAAGCGGCTGCTGTTGAACGAAGTCGCTCTTCGCTCGCGCCGTAAGCGGCTGCTGTTGAACGAAGTCGCTCTTCGCTCGTGCCGTAAGCGGATGCTGGTGAACGTGGCGCCTCATCGCGCTTTGAGAGAGGTCGCTCGCCGTAGTGGTAATGAATTTTACTCGAAAAAATCTCTATCCCTTAAGTTTAACAGCGGATTTCGATTTATCAAGTGTCTCGCTCTAAGTGAACGGGATATATTATTTCTGTAATATATTGCTCTGAGTAAGCGAACTGAAATCTAAAATTTTTTCTCTTAATCAATGATCGTTATTTTTAGGATTTTGAACACTCCTATATTCTGCCCACCTCTGTTATGGAAACCCTCAATCTACGCCAAAATTGAGCAATTTTTGATCCAGACATCACTCAGAAGGTGAACGACTTGGTAGCTCTCTTCAAAATCAGCACCACGTTTGTTTCGGCTGCCGATAAAGTCTTTCAACTTCCTTCCGTCCTTAAACGAAATGCATCGACATGGTATTCAACTCAACTGCGGAGTCCCGGGGCTGGAGCAAAATCTCGGAAGGACTGGGAAGCCGCTGTCATCATGGAATATCGCCGCTCGACTAGAAGCGTCTTTAATTAACTTTTAAGCAAAACTCAGTCCGTTGGAGAAGACCCAGTTAAATACCACCGAAACACCCTTCAACTCTGCTCTCTCACCAATTGCTCGATGATCGAAACGGGAAAAGTCAACTTACTTTTGAAAGTTCTCCAACCGCATAATAATCAGCTAGGCTAATACCCAAGGCACCACCATAGGCCTAAGTCATCAAGCGACTTTTAAGGCCATTAACTCGGGTGGCCAGGTAACAATGCGTAGAATAGTTTTTATGGATTATAAATCCGTTTAAATGTCCTTCAGGAGGAAGAATACCTTGGTGAGTTTCGAATATTTGACATTAGATGTCACTTCAACAGACACTGTGTTCCTACTCCCTAAAAAATGGTATTAGCTTACTTAGGATAATTCCTCTAAAATACCTTGTTAGGTTTATTACAAGGATAGTTCAAATACAAAACGTTAGCTAGTACACTCGTCAAAGGCGTATAGAAAGTAAAATATTTTCAAGTGGGTAAAGCCTTAGAATTTCCCCAAGTATCTGCGTTCTTTTGAACATGGTACAGCAGCAACCACCCCCTCCTCTGATTTTGGATGAAGGATGATCGCTCGCTCACCTTCGCAAACCTTTCCTCTTCGCTTGACAAATTGACTTTTGCATTACTACTGGCCTCGCGTTAGAGTTAGGTTTAAACGACTTCAGAATGCAGATCACATTTACTAACTCTTGTCACTAGTAAGAGGTGATAATCATCCTTAATAAAACACACCTTTGTACTTTATTTGCTGTGTTTATACCTGTTTGAAAAACGTATTCGGCGCTGCCCTAAACCTTCGGTTCACTTGTCGACTCGTTAGCCTTCTCTGAAATTGCTACTACAATAATTAATCTGGATAGTTGTTCACACGTTGTAGAAGCTAATATGCATTAACATTAATGGCTGGCTTTGCATTTTAGTATTAAGTGAATTAGACTAGAAATTGTTAAAAGGTGCTACCTCCTCAACGGTTGGACCTAGAGGGATAAAAATGAGGCCTTTTGAAAAAGAATCAACCATTGTGAATCCGAAAATGCAAATCTCAGAGACTTTTCGCATTTCCGGCCAAGAATTTAAATTTTCGTTAAAAGTAACGATCATTTACGATTGAGATAATCAAAAGAATAGCAATTGCATTTGGTTTCATCTTTCTAGCTCTAATAGGTTTCGAGACATTTAAAAAAAACTGCGCAAATCCCAAGGTCCGAAGACCTATTTAAAAGACTGCACGGTCTGTATCTGAATCTATTCAATAAAATGAATTTATATTTAATAAGGTGGTAAAGAACCGAAGACATTCTACAGAAAAAGATATTTTAGCAATGCTCAAATTATTTCTGTGCGAATATCAGTTCAAACAATAGTTTCAATGATTTTCCCATTCAGTTTATCGCATTGGACCATTTCTGAAATTTCTTCAAATATTTTTAAATTGTTCCCTAAAAAAGCCTGTTTTGGCTGCGACGTGTTTGCGAGGATTTATAATATTTCATTTCCATTGATTATCATCCAAAACTACCGAAAAATAGGAACAGGGAGGATAAGTTTTCTTGGAAAGCGAGATACGACGAAGAAATACAGATCAAATCATCAATCTTTCACTCGCTCTCTATCTTTCGAAATCTCTTCACAAAGTGTCTTGTTAAATTGCCATCGTTAAACGGAAAGAATTTGTCCCTGAACGGTAATGTGATAATAATTGAACAATTATTTTCCTATTTTAATAAATCAGTTCCGAAAAGTGGTGTGTTCTTTTACGGTTTTTCTTGGCAAGAAACAATCGCCGTAAAAATTTTTACGAAAAAATTGATTTTTTTCTTTCGGGTTTTAGGTACTTTAAATTTTCTAAGTTTCACAGTGCTAGCACCATTTCAAAAAGATTGACCAAAGGCTATTCTCCCTATCAACTATTTTATTTGGCCCCTCCACAGTATGGGTCAGTTTGAAAGGTCAAATAGGTAAAATTATTCGCCGCGAAGAGAAAATATTTGATTTTAATAAATGTCAGTTTTGTAACACATTTTATTGCAAATTTACTCAGTCGTTTAACTGATGAAATGGATCGTTTTTGGCTTTTTTTATGATCCTTGTCCATTAAGTATATTTAATTACGAATGAATATGGTCGATTAATTATTTTTCACAAATCCTGTAAAGTTTGTCGATAATACTGGTATCAGAAAATACGATTAACCCAACTCGGCGATACAGCGAACTATATTCAACCAAGCTTTTGCTAGTGTTAACAGTTAATTTACGAAGTAAAAGTCGTTCGCTCTGTCGTTAAAAATTAATAAGGTTTCAAAGAAAAGTACCCAAAGTAGACATTAATTTCCAAACATATAAATAAAATGTATTTTAAGATCTCAGGTTTTTGGTTCTTTAATTTTTTTACGTTTCACAATACTGGCGCCATTTTAAAAATAAATCGTATATTTACACATTGAACTCTCATGTCGTAACCCCTGTCAAAAGCTCTTCTCTCTAACAACTTCATTAATTTGCCTGTAAAAGTATGGGTCAATTCAAAACGTCAAATAGGTATAAAAGACTTAAAAAGGGAAAAATTATTCACTGACGAGAAAAGCCGTTATTTTTTCATGAAAGTTAGTTATGTATCAAATATTTTTGGATATTTGTTAGCTCTTTTATTTATGTTCTTACTCGTTGAATATATTTCATTTTGAATAACATGGTCACGAATATTTTTATTTTACAAGCCCTTTAAATGTTGTGGATAATTTTGTTATCAGAAAATACGTTTAACCTAAGGCAGCTATCTAGCAGACTATATTCCGGACGCCGGCAGCCACTACCCCGCCTTTGGTAGTGCTTACAGGTAATCGCGATTTCCAGTAACAGTAGACTTCGTTCAGTCAGTCGTAAAGTGTTTATTAAGGTTTAATGCAAAGTGCCTATAGTATACATAAATTATTAAAGTTTATTTTTAAATCTGAAGAGTGAGACCTGGGCATTTTCTAAGGTGAAAGGAAATAGAAAGATGATTAAGTTATGCAGACAAAACTAAACAGGTTTACCTTGAAGTGTGAAAGAAGTAATTTGTAATGATAATAGAGCAAAATAATTACTTACCAAAAATATAAAATAATACATAAAAGTTTAAAAGCAACCCACTGGTTTTAATTTGAAAAATATTTCTGATGAGAGAAGTAGGGTATTTCCTCGCCTCTCGTTGATTTTGATAATATGAATAAAAATTAAACATTATTAAGTCACTTTCTAAAAAGATAACGCTAGTAAAATATCGTATATAAATAATTAATTTTATTTATTGTTCAACCATAATAATGGGTGTTCCATGCTGTATGCTCTAGACGCCTTATATTTTTTATGGCTAGAAAATAACTTGATAGTTTTTTAATTATGGATCGTAGTTAGACAGGACCATGCTAGCCCCTCGTGGTGGTTTCTTAATTGTATTATTAAAAGGTTTTTAAACATATATTGTAACGTAGAATGTCTCAAAACACAAATGATACGTTTCTTATTATGTTGATATCGGTGAACATTCACTATGGCAAGGTCGATGACTCTCATTTGGTCATTTGAATCAGTTATAAGTAAACTTCGCTTCAATTATTTCCAGTGGCTCAAAAATTGTAAAATTTTAACCTCTGGCAATACTAACTGCTAATAAGGTTCCGATTTAAGGAGTATCAGCCCATTTGAACGATAAGAAAATGAAATTTAGGAGCGGCGTCTTAATAACAACAAGAAGACCAATAATATAATTTTTATTGAAGCGTAAAAAACTCTCATGCAGACATAATTTAGGTAAATGACTACGTAGAGTGGCTCCGATCCACCTCACGCTCAAAGAGTAACCTGGTATCACAATAAAATAAAAATATAGAAATTATCTTTATCTTTACCAACTTTTTATATTTTAACCTATGACACTTAAAAGAGATCTAAATAAACAAATATATAATTCTAGAATGCCGCATCAGCCAACTAAAATTTAAGTTATTTTGTAGTACAAACGACCAAAGGTCATCCAGTATTTTTCTTGAGTGTTGAAAATGTCTTAAAAACAATGGATTAGACTTAACTCAACTAATTTTCTGTTGTAGATCTGTCTAAACAACCATGTCGTACTCGTCGTGAATCTTACTGTTTTGTTAATGTAGAGCCATATTCCACAGGGAGAGAGACCTCCAAAGGACAAACAGCTTTTAAAAGTGGTAAAAACTTCATATTACTGAGTAAATGTGTTAAAATAATGATTATTAACTTTATTTGAAGTGTTAATTTAATGGCATTTTTTACTATTGATATGCTTTATATAAACGTCCTTACCGAATGTTTAAATAGAATAAGCTAATATAGTTGGTCTACTTCCTTTTATTAGTAATAAGGATGTGTGGGGCATAACTTATCTGCCTCCCAGACGCTTGGATTACCGGACTTGCCCACTATTCCCGGTAAGGTGACGTCCCTAGCGGGGTTTTGATTTTACCATGGTCTGCATTTCGGTGATCTGCGCTAGCTGTGACGTCAGTGGGAAGCGTAAATAGCTGCTGCTACCTTCATTTATTACGTATTTGTATTTTAAGATGATGTCCAGAATGAAAAATTGGGTGTCTTAACCGGAAGTCCCACCACTCGGGACTGGAGGGTATTTTCCAAGACCTAATATTTTGTCATCTTGCTATGCGCCTACATAACTCGCTTTATATTGGTTACTATTTGTATTTTATGAAATTGTAATAATAAAAAAAGGTAAAAACGTCCTCATTGTGTAATTCAAGTCAAGTTCATCGGCTAAAGAAATTATGAAAATCAGTTAATTTCCAGAATTAAACGAACAAAATATACCAACGGCTACATATAATTATCGGACTCTATTCCCCATTAGGCTTATCGTAATAGAAAAACAACGATCCATTTAAAAATAAAAGTAATATAATTTTCAAATTAAAATTAGTGTTTAGCTTATCTACGCAAAATATTTGACATCGCGACCGAGGGACAAGTCACTCCGCGTAATCGCTGTACAAGCCCGTACCTTTGACTGTACTAATGAGATAACTTGTAATATTTAGAGTCTGTACCTTTATTAGTGTTGAGTACGTGTAATTGGGGTACAGGCCATCTGACGGTAATTAGCCCCTCGATCTGGTGGATGATGCTCGTAGCTTTGCATCCTTCTCCCCCCAAAACAAAACAGAAAAGAAAGGAGTAAGAGCAGCGCGAACGGAGGAGGAGTAAAACCAAAACAATAATTCACGATGAGCCGACCATTTTCCGATCGCTTGCGAACGAGGTGTGGTAAAAAAAAAGATATTAGTTCAATGAAGAACGTATTCAGTAGTGCAAGAATGTTACTGAGTATGTTGTTTTTTCGATGCTCTCGGGCAGTTTTTGGGACTTATCAAATGGAGCTTGTGGAGTCGGTGAGGATGTAAATGGTTGTTGTTGTTGTTGGATCCATTAGCAGTTACAAGAGCCGTATGTATGAGGTTTATTACTCTGCTGGATTGGAACTTGCCTTGTTGGTGGAAACTCCGGTGGTCCAGTGTTGGGCTTCGTTGTCTGGTATGATTGCACTTGGTGTCATTTGTCATTCATGAAGGTTTCGATAGTTTCCCTTAAAAAGTCTCTGGTACTTGTTCTATTTGAATGGTAACTGCTGGACTAGTTTTTCGACTACCACTTTTAAATTTTAGTTGAGGTGGTTCAGCGGGTGATTAAAGGTGATGATGTCGAAATGGTCCAATGAAAAGGAAATCAATACTTCTACCTGCTTAGAGTTTAAAGCGATCATTAACGTATCGGGTGATAAAGAACGGGTTAGTTGAACTGCGTTTAATATGTGTTTTTCTTCTTCGCAATCAAAGTGATAGTATTTCATGGCCTAGTTGGATTTGTCCGTCATGTGTTAGAAGCCAACAATACCTGGAACGCTCATGTGGCCTTATGGTTTCTAACTTGGGATAATGGCAGAGACCACCATTTCCATAAAGGCACATGGAACTGCTTTCAGAACCAAAGTTCCGGATAAAAGGAGCGATCACCTGTCTTGTACAAAGGACATTATACATTACTACAGGTTGATATAATATCTCTACTTTTAATTCAGGAATCTCTTTGATCTTAGGTTAGCTTTTTATCGTTAAAATCATTCCCCAAAAGTTAGGTTTCATTATTAGCGACTTCGCATTTCCCACTTTTCTGAAGTTAAGCCTACGTTTTTTAACTTAGACCAAACATATTCGCGGAACTGTCCTTGTCTTCGGGCACAACGTCATCCAAAAAAACACATTTCTCAAAACAAGCTCACTCACCAATCGTTGGAACGACATTACCTTAAATTTTTACCTCTCCGAGGGGACAAAGTCCCCTAGGAGGGGTTATACAACGACCGTGTCTGTCTGTGGGTCTGTGGGTGGGTCTGTGGGTGGGTCTGTGGGTGTGTCTGTGGGTGTGTCTGTCTGTCAGGACTGCGAACGCGTTCGCATTTTCGGTGCAAAGTGTAATCACTGCGTACGCAGTTTCTCAAAGGGTTGGCAAAACCACCGTGTGACGGTGAGCGTTAACGGATGCATTTGCGGTTTGGTTTGGATGGTGTTTTTTCGCTCACCGTCGTGACGGTTTGGTGTATTACGGTTTTTGTAATGTTTATGCGTAGGTTGTGAGTGTTGAATTTGTTTTGTTTGTGTTCTGATGGATGTGCATGTTGAGTCTGTTGTGTTTATATGGGCGTTTTCTCTCCAACTTCTTCTTAATGACTTTGGGACGGACCGAGTGCTGAGTGTAATGCTACCTCTCAACGTCCAATGGCAGGGTTTCCACCAGTTGTACACGGTATTCGTCTTAGTATCAATTTGCGATCGCATCGGGCGGGATTTGAACCCGAAACCTCCTGATTGACAGGCGGACGTTCTACCACAGAACCACCGACACTTGTTACGCCTTATTGAAAATTAGACCTTCAGCTTTATCGGAAGCGTATTTAATAGAGTACGAAATTTTGGTTTAATTGAAATAGAATTGAAATTGAAATTATTGCATCGAAGAAATTCTAATTTAGCGTTTCTCTATTGATTAAAAACAAATGCGCCACCCAGGTTTCGAACCCAGACCATTCGGCTTGGCAGTCGAGCGCTCTACCACAGAACCACCGATAGCTGCTTAGATTCACTGAAATTAAGACAGGCATCGTAAGCATAATAGGTAATAAAGTCTTTTTTTATTAATGAATTTATGAAGGCCTAATCTGGTATTTTTTAAAGGTTAAATCTTGTTTTAGCGCAGTCAGCCGAGATTAGAGGGTTAAAGGGTAGACCCTGTGGGTGGTCCACTTTCTTAACGACCTATATATAGTTCTGTTAATTCAAAGGAGATAATTTAACGTTAATTGCTTTAAAAGCTGGCGGTTAGTCAAGTGGCTCTCTGTGCTTTGTTGATGGTAAGGTTTTTGCTTCTTGTAAATACATTTGGTGTGGATATTTGGATATCTACGATTTCTAACGCAGTCAATGATTTCTTGGGTGTGCGAGTCATTATATGATATTGGAAATTGGACGGCATTGGTCTTTTTCATGTGGTATGCGTCACAACGTCAACAGGAAGTGAACGAGTCGTCCACTACCCGATATCTACGGTATCTTCATCAAGGGCGAGTGTTGAAATAAAATGAGCGTTAAAGATGCGGCAAGTATTTCGTAAGCGAGTAATTCCAAAAAGCCTCTGTAGATATTTAATTAAAATTTGCTTCGTATTATCTTTAACTGATAAACTTGTTCTGTAAAAGGGTTTAATTCAATTGTGCATTGTTATAGTACGTCTAACTTACTGTTGTAACTACTTAACTTATGATATTCTGAATAAATTAAAATTGGTCGTTTCGTCTCAATTATTTTAATTATAATTAAAATTTTATACCGGGCGGGATAGAAATGGGTTAATATTTTTAACAAATAACTCTAAATTGCGGAGATATATCTTTAAGGGTTATCTCGAGAAATTAATACCACTAGGGACAATTCTTCCGAGGAGAGGTATATTTTGGCTTGCCAACTTGTTATTTCTGGATTCTGTGACAAAAGCAGTATTGAAAGCGTTATTTGAATGCCAATATCTATATATATATATATATATATATATATATATATATATATATATATATATATATATATAGATATAGATATTAAGGATATTGGCAAATCGAGAATCATTCAAATAACGCTTTCAATACTGCTTTTGTCACAGAATCCAGAAATAAAAATTTAAGGTATATATATATATAATTAAAAATAATTAGGTAAGCTTTTAACCAAGGCACCACCCTAGGAACAATTCATAGAGCCACTTTTTGGTCTAGTGCTGTTATAAATTTAGATTTTTTCGTTCTACGAATTAATTGCTTTATTGTAAGGGAATACATATCTTTTCGAAATTAATATTAAAATTTCTATAGTCTACACCAAATCTAATCTTCCCACATTTATGTTACACCAATATTACAGGAGACGCCCATGGATGTATACAGGGTTTTATTATTTGGTCTTTCAACATCTGTTTAATTTGTTTCCCTATTGCACGTCTCTGTAAAAGAGGTAACCTTGATGCGACGTTTCCTGTGAGACAGATTGGTCGAGCGGTCACTGTTGCGTGGTCCACGTGATACCCCGACTTTTATCTCTGGAGACACATTAAAGACTTGGTTAGCTACATAGATGACCTGCGACAACGAATAATTGATGCCTGTGAAACTATCCTTAACACGCCTGGAATCTTGAAATGGGTTCGAGAATCATTTGTAGGTGGTCATTTTGAATAATTTTTGTAATTAAAATAAATTTGTACGTGTTTTAAGGCATTTGAAAAATAAAAAGATCCGAACTTAATTAGAAACTTGCATTTAAACTACGGTGACACTTTGAAACACCTTCGTTTTACGTAAAATGTCATTTACACACTTATCCTACTTATTCTTATTCAATATCGCACTTTTGATACTACTGATCGTTTTCTTATCTTTTTCAATAAAAATATAAATGCTAAGTAAAAGGAAACACTTGGGTTCCAGGAATAAAAGAAACTGCCCACTTGCCCGTTTTTCGACGTTTTGGAGATCGATTTTTGAGGGTCAATTACTCGGAAGCAATATATTTTGGGACCCATGTTTATTAGACATTGTCGACTCATTATGACCAAAAGAACACGTCACTTAATTTTTGACATGTTTATCCTGTTGAGAAAATCCTCATTTTAGACCAAATTAATATTGAGTTATTATAGTACTTGTATTAGGTTATTGTTCAAGGTGATGAAACTTTTTGGAATTTTAAATTTAATATTCCAAATATATTTAAATATAGAGGGCATTAAGTGTACTCAAATGTCCGTGACATTTTGCTTTTTATCTTCTGTAACTAAGAAAGCAGATCATCCCTGTGGGATACGGTTTGAAAAGGGCATCTGTAGATTTCCGACGTCACAAGTGCCTCGACCGAAATATAAATTACCGAGACCACATATTAAACCGAATTAAAACAACTTTGACAGGTAAAAATCCAAAATTCGCTTTCAACACTGCAGAATTCATTGAAGTACCAACAGCTGGTCTGAAATTATGTATGATTGTTGTTCCCTCATTTCCAACAAAACGCGCCTATGTCTTTAAATTACATTTTAATGAGAATGCCAGGTTCTTAACAACTTAGCAATGAGTATTAGTCAAAATATTCCCTATCTTCCATTTGAAGTTATCAACTCGTATATTAAAGTTCGCACATTTATACGCATCAAATAATTTAATATTACATTATTTGATAAACAAATACCCAGTGAGGATTCTAAAAGATAAATTAAATATAAGTTAAATTCATTTTTGAAATGACTATCAACTATAATAACCAACTACCAATCCAAAATTTGAAATAACCGGGTTAATAGGAAATTTGTTAATTAAATTTCAGAAGTGGTAAACATTTTAAGTCAAATGTAAAAAACAGTGTAGTCAAACTAGATTAAAAGTTTTTTTAGAGTTAATTTGTTCGTAGAATACAATTAAGTCAAAGTTCCTTTAAATAATTGTAAACATTTGAAAACTTTAAGATAATGTTTTTATTACGATAATATTGCTTGCCAGTTCTTTGTATTTCCAAATGTATTTTAAAGCAACTTTATAAATGAAATTTACTATTACTTATTGCTCTGTTATATTTGGTGTTATAATTGCTAATTTTACTAGGGAAGGAAATGTTTTTACAGATATTGAAATGTTTTTAGTATTTGAAAGTGGCTATAATAGGCAGCCCAAATTATTTTTGTTAACCGCTCAGTATTAATGATGTAATTAGATGGCAAATGAGCTATTGTTTCAAAATGTATTGAAGTTTATTTGTTGTGGATTTTTAACCTTTTCTATAATTCTTTAAATACCATTTCATCGCTTATAAGTAATAACTATAATAAATGCAATTAGCCTTTTAGGTTTACATAAAGAACGTAACAGCCTATGTGATACATTCATAAACTGCTGAATAAACTTATGCTAAACAGAAGATTTGCAATTATAAAATGTAAACACGTTTGTTTGGACTAAGATCCAGAAGTTTAAAATCTTAATGCTAACCGGATAGCTTATTCCCCGTAAAGTCCCCAAAAATTGAATATTAATAAACATTCGAAAAACGTTGACTTGAGCCTACTGTCGTGCCTAAACTAATTTTTTTAATTTCTTATCAAGTTAGGAAAATCAGAAACAACCTTACAGTTCGTCTACGAAAATAAAGTAATGGCGAAATAATTACCTGGCAGTCATGGTCCTCTCAGAGAAAATGAAGACGCAAAGACCTTACCTTAATAGGATATTCACTAAATCTCTAAAAGGTTAATCACCGTGTGCAAATATAAAGAAAATACAATTTTTATTGTGGTTATATGGTACTGGGAAACAGGATAGACAATCGAAATTCTTCAAACAATGACCGAGAGGCTAATCATTCTCTGAAATTCTGTACACCGATTACAGCGAGTGCAGCCTTTGGTTATGCTTAATCTTTAATTGATTAGGCAATCACTTTAATAATAATCAGCTGGGCTAATATCCAATGCACCGTGTTAGGCCCAAGTCATCGAGCGACTTATAATGCCTTCACTTATACACTGATTACGGACAGTGGTCAGCCCCTCGACAATGACTTACAAAAGTTATTATAAAAACGATGGACCCCTCCTTTGTGAATTGTCTTAAACAGTTCTTAAAAAGCAGAAAGGTGTTGGAGATTTTTCACAAGAAACTGTGCGCTTATAATCTGAATTGAAGGTTAAGGACAGGATATAGGAAAACAGTTTAATGGGCAAATTAAAAAATAAGATATTAAGGGCCATAGCTTTTAAGTATTTGATGATAATTATTACTTCATCTTTTCATTTTAGCACTAAATGCCGTTGGTGGTTCTTTTCCACCTCATTTTGCTTGCTTTTCACGTGTCTTTCTTTCGTTCATTGACATTGTCACTTTTAGTTTCCTTTCGTAAGTAACGGTTATGGAAGAAGTCTCCGAATGAGTAAATATAATAAACGTAGATCAAAGAACAAATGATCAGATGAGGTAATTTAACGTCGCACTTGTGTCCTGTCGCCACCACGCCCACTGTGTACAGGGTCACCATTAAGTTAATTACCATCTGGACGATCTGGCCGCAAGTAATAAAAACTGCCACGAATTGGGGACACTTAATCCTCATGGACATCAAAGCGTAGTACGCGTACATGGGAGTGTGGATTGTAAAGTTCAGACCAGCAAAAATTCGAACAAAAGCCGGAGCATCACCATAAAAGTACGACCAAGTGAAAACGGTGCTAGCGTGATGAAAGGAATGTAGAAAGGTCACTTTCTTCTTACGGGCCACCAGGAAGGCCGTGTCTAATAATTCCAATACCTTAGAAAAACAAAACACCGTGATCCAGAAGAAACTGACTGGGTCGTCGAAAAGGAACTTTTGGTCGCAGGCGACGTGGTGGAAGCCGAATTCCCTCAGTAAGTGTATTACGTTTTGCCAAGAACGCACGGCTCCCATCAAACTGAGAACGGACAGAAAGCTGTTCCAGCCAGTCAGCAAACCACGCAACTGCATCGCTGGACGCGATTTCATGTACCGTTGACCTCCCCAAGCGCCAAGCACGTAAGCCAGTACTATCCAGTAGGAAACATTGGCGTTTTCGGTATAAAGTTGGAACACCCGAGTTTGGTTGTAATTGATCTCGAAGGGGAAGACGACGGAATACTGGGCTACATCCTCTGAAGGCATCATACTTAATAATTTCTACGACTGTCCAAAGAAAGAAATGGGAGCTGCTTACACCTTCCCTGGTTCCTGAAAATGATTAATTAAGTAATTTATTCTATATGTTTATTATTTTATTAAAAATAAGAACAATAGTATTTCTGAGGACATATGATATTAATGTTTGTTTACTATGGCACCGATTATATTTTGGTGCAAACCAAAGTCTCTAAGTTCAAAAAAGCCATTATCGCATTCCAATGCTTTTTTTAGCTTACGTGTTTCCCTCCACTTTTTCTACTTTGGAAAGTTATTCCCTCCGCAATATAAAGCCTCATTGCTTCTCCCCTTCCAACTTTAACTTCAAAAAAAAGGTCGATAATCTTCCTTATTTAACGTTGTTTTGGTTTGAAAACCGCAGCAAAAAAACGACAACACAACTAAATTAACATTGAAATTAACGATAAATAATTATAATGCCACTTTTATTTTTTAGTTTTTCGGAAACTTAGTTGGTCAAAGTTTCGTTCCTTTAGCTGGTTCCGATTCACTTACCATACTTTAAAACGTCGGCTGAGTGGGACCCGTCGTTTCAAGGGAGTTTCTAGGTTTTTTTTGGATTGAGCTTAAACCGTGCACTCTCTATTTGACCTAAGAGCCTCTTATGTGGTAAACCACTTAAAAAAAAAAGAGACATTTTGCATCACCTTGAAACTTAAACGGAATGCTACGTTGCAAACTCCTCCCTCTTGATACATTTAAGGTTTTTAAATCAGAAACCATCCTTAAATACGCTTTGACCTGTCATCCCTTAAGCTTGGATAGTGGGTGAGATGACAAGGGAACAGTTGACGTTATGAGAAACTTCGTCTTTCCAAAACATAGATAATGAATTTTTTACATACTAACACACAGTGTTTTGAAATCGACTTTTTGGGGACAAAATTAAATATTACCATTATTAAATAAATATTTATATATTCTTACTCGACTTTTTATGCAGAATCCGAATATATGAAATATATTTCTATAACTTACACCAGGGGGCCAATCATCCCCTTCACGGAATTTCACGCCAATGTTTTTGTAAGGTTGTTATAGACGTAATATTAAAATTCGGTAAACCTGGAACAAGTGGAACTAAGGTAGAAACGCACCTAAAGGTCAAATTTTGCCCAAAATATGACTTTTTTAAATGTTGTTTTTGCGAAATGGTGCAAGTGGTTGCAGATTATTATACCTTTATCTTGTAGAGAAAATTTAGGAGAATAACGAGAAAAATATTCCAAAACTAACCGACTTTGACTTTTCAAGATACATGCGTTTTTATCACTCTCAGAAAAATTTCCTTCGTTTTGTATTTTCATGATGCCGTTGGCCATCTTGTTTATTTCTCCACTACTACAAAACCTACCATTCCAGAGAACCTTCTAATTTGTTGTTTAATTAACTAATTTTTGTTGTACCGGCAGCATGTATATATTCCGAAGCATTTCGAGATCAGATTAAAGAGGTGAGTTTCCAACTTGCCACGAATTTTGTAGATTTTTCGTTCATATATTTCATGCAAATATTTATAATCTACCTGGAGAAAATGTTTGAAATAAAATTCTTTTCGGGTCCTTAATATATATCTTTTAATTACTTTTAATTAAACTTATTTAAAGATTTGAAAACTAAAAGTTTCTTAAATGTTGGAAACATTTATTTAATGAGGTGTAGGTTGAGTGGTGAGGATTAATTATATTTATAAATACATAGATACCGAAGGGTTCAATTTCTTCCCAAGGTGTAATATTTTTTCTTAAACATCCTGGTAAAAATTCTGCACTTTCAAATAATATATATATATATATATTATTTATTTATTTTTTTTTCATTGCTCCATTTTGTAACATGTTATGGTCATGGTTTAATTGGAACCCGTGTTTTCGATTTTGATAATGGAAACTTTTTAATATAAAATGTTTTCATAATATTAATAATTTGTACTTCTTTTCCAATTAGCTTTACACACGTGCGTCGTTAAATTATTTAAAGTTCATTCTCAGTCATGGATGAAATGGCCTTACGTTCAATAAACGACAATCGTTTATCGGAGAGCAGTTCAATAAACGTAAATTGTGTACTGGAGAACAGTTGTGATATTCCTGATATGACAGAGCAATTAACTAATGATGCTTTACACGCTATGCGCGATTCACAAATTGTTAGAAATAGAGATGTGATAGAGATTTTTATGAAGAAACACGAGCCTGAGATTGAACTAAGCCTCTGTTTAGAAATTTTAAAATCTCAAATTTTTAATGAACTGAATGACATTGAAGAAAAGTCTTTAGTTGAAAGAATAAAGAACATGAAAAAAGTGTTTCAAAAAGATACGCAAGTTGCTCGCGGGTGAAAGCTCGATATCTGGACAAGAATGTAGATTGGTTAAATAAACCTTTCACCTACTTCAGAAGTCCGTTTGCGAAGACCTTAATCTTAAGCCTAGTACAAGTAACGTTGGGAGACCAACTAAGGATTGGCCACTGATTTCTCTTAAATCACGAAAGAGACAAGTTTCTGTTTTAAAGAATAGCTTGTCCAAGGAACCTCTTCCGAAGGTTTTTAAGGCTGTCCAGTTGTCAGCTAAACGTGAAGGACAGAGTGACTTGTCAAATTTGTTAAAAGAGGCGCTTAAAAGTCCTACAAGGCCAGAAAAAATACTTGAAAATTTAAAGATAGTAATGTTATTAGGTAGACGGCGGAAGAGGCTTTTGCGCTAATTATAGATGAACAACTAAGTGTGAAAACCTAAAATCGCTTACGACAAGGGGCGAAAAACCATGGTGTTGATTTATACCCACCGTATTCTGAGATTCTCAAAATTAAATCAAAGTCTAGACCGACCGATCCAGTACTAGTTTCCGACACATCAGCAGTTATTTCGTTACAAAGCCTTCTAAACCATACAACGTCACGCATAGTAGACCTACAATCTGAAGTTCTGGAACAGTATTTTAAAGTACTTAATGTCGATGAACATCGAGTTACTCTCTTTTTGTCTTGGGGATTTGATGGTAGTTCCGGGCAATCGCAATATAAACAGAAATTTTCAAGAAATGAAATATCGAATGACGATGACAACAGTTTATTTGCCACAACAGTTATACCACTCCATTTAAAGTCTGAAACTGGCCATGTTCTATGGAATAATCAAACCCCCCAATCTGAAAGATACTGTCGACCATTGAGACTTATCTTCCGTAAGGAGACCGCCAATTTAATTAAAGAAGAAAAAAACAAAGTAGACGAAGAAATAAACACTCTATTAGCATTTGATATTTTCGTCGGAACCAATAAGATTTCAGTCAAATATGACCTTTCTTTTACGCTCATTAATGGTAAGGTATTGAGTATTATAACAGATACTAAGTTTCAATAATCTTGTCCGATTTGTGGAGCCACACCTTCACTATTCAATAAGATTAAAACCAACACTTTCGTTCCAAAACCTGAAAATTTAAGTACGGAATTAGTCCTCTTCACGCGTGGATACGTTGCCTTGAGTTTTGCCTTCACCTTGGATACAGAAATTGTAACGGCTTAAGATGTTGGCGGGTAGACGGGGCCGATAAAAAGAAAATATTTGAACATCGTAAAAAAGAAATTCAAGGTAAAATGAAATCCGAATTAGCACTGAGAGTTGATTTTCCAAAACCAGGTGGTTGCGGCTCTTCTAATGATGGAAATACAGCACGAAGAGCTTTTCACGATAGCAATCGAGAAGTTTTTGCAAATATTTTAGGTTTAGAGCAGCTCTGGCTAGTGGAACAACTTCACGTAATTCTAGTTGCAATCTCGTGCGGTTTGCCAATAGACGAAGATAAATTTGGGGATTTCTGCAATAATTTACTTCACAAATATATTGATACATACGACTGGTACTATATGTCGGTTAGTGTTCATAAGCTTCTGGTACACGGACATCTTTAATCGGTCTTTAGATTCTTTAGATCAAAGAAAATAAAATAGGAACCAACATTTTCCTTCGGCTGTTGTTCGTTTGCTAAAACAACCAGATCACATTGAGTTACAACCATCATCGTCCAGCTCTGTATACGATTCAGACGATTTCGTCGAATTCCCTTTTGATATGCAAGCGTTCGTTTTGGAGAACGAATAAGTTTTTTTCAATACACTTACAACATAATTTTGGGATATTAAATAATTTGTATAAATGATAGGACGTTATTAAATTGTTAAGATTTCGTACAGTCTCATTAAATTTTAGCAACAAAGGTTTAATCGTAAAATATTGTGTTCAAAAATCTTCTAAATAAAGAACTTCAGAGTTAAGTGTTGAAAGTGAAATAAATCATAGAAATTTTGAGATAGAGATCTGAAAAATGATGGCTCAAAGTAAATTCATAAAAAATAGTAATCTGCTAAAGAATAATTCTAAGCCCTAAATTAAAAATGAGATCTGTACAAATTTGAAGTCTGCACCTTTTCATTAAAATAAAAACCCACAATCAATTTATCTTGCGCTACTCTAATAAAAACGGCGTAAAATAATAAAATAACGTTGAACATTCATTAAAATGAAAGAAAAAGTTAATAAAAAATTTACTCTGAACAGATTTGAGATAATATTAATATTATATTTGAAACATATAATATGTCTTGTTTTAATTGGTATCATTATATTATACCTTGTTATAAATATAATTCATCCTCAGCAGTCCACCTACACCTCATTAAATAAATGTTTTTAACATCTAAGAAACTTTTAGTTTTCAAATCTTTAAATAAGTTTAATTAAAAGTAATTAAAAGATATATATTAAGGACCCGAAAATAATTTTATTTCAAACATTTACTCCAGGTAGATTATAAATATTTGCATGAAATATATGAACGAAAAATCTACAAAATTCGTAGCAAGTTGGAAACTCACCTCTTTAATCTGATCTCG
Source organism: Leiobunum rupestre (assembly GCF_980474605.1). NCBI lineage: Eukaryota > Metazoa > Arthropoda > Arachnida > Opiliones > Sclerosomatidae > Leiobunum > Leiobunum rupestre. The sequence continues at coordinate 25,270,731 of NC_143385.1, read as the reverse complement.
AAATGCTTCGGAATATATACATGCTGCCGGTACAACAAAAATTAGTTAATTAAACAACAAATTAGGAGGTTCTCTGGAATGGTAGGTTTTGTAGTAGTGGAGAAATAAACAAGATGGCCAACGGCATCATGAAAATACAAAACGAAGGACATTTTTCTGAGAGTGATAAAAACGCATGTATCTTGAAAAGTCAAAGTCGGTTAGTTTTGGAATATTTTTCTCGTTATTCTCCTAAATTTTCTCTACAAGATAAAGGTATAATAATCTGCAACCACTTGCACCATTTCGCAAAAACAACATTTAAAAAAGTCATATTTTGGGCAAAATTTGACCTTTAGGTGCGTTTCTACCTTAGTTCCACTTGTTCCAGGTTTACTGAATTTTAATATTACGTCTATAAAAACCTGACAAAAACATTGGCGCAAGAAATCCCGTGAAATTCCGTAAAGGGGACGATTGGCCCCCTGGTGTCAGTTATAGAAATATATTACATATATTCGGATTCTGCATAAAAAGTCGAGTAGGAATATATAAATATTTATATAATAATGTTAATATTTAATTTTGTCCCCAAAAAGTCGATTTCAAAACACTGTGTAACGTTCGATATCGATCTATAAAAACAAACGCATTGATGCATCAATAACTTAATTAATTAATTAATAATTAAATATTAATTACAACAAATAAATCTACTACTTTTTTAAATAGCAAATCAAGCCATCACTGAAAATCAACTGGAAGCTAAATGTTTTTAGACAAAATCAAAAATTCAAACTTTGCCAAATATTTGAAATGGAATATAACCTCAACGCGTTATTTATGGAAGACCCTTTAGCAAGAATTCACGAAGTAGCGCCAAAATATCTAAACCCATACGAGGAAGCGGGTAATGTTGGAAATGTTGGTGTTCCACACCAAATACCGGAGGTGCTATTCCCTTTAAAGGGATCAATTACATATCATGTAATTTACGACTCACAATGTTCAGGTAACAGAGCAAATTCATCTCTGCACAAGACATAACTAAGCCCTTGAATAATTCCTTCGATTCAATTCAACCTCTCTTGATCGTCGTTTTTTTAATGTTTTGTTAACTACCGGTGTCCGGGTCACCAATTGATTGGTTACGACAGGGCCTAGGCAGTGGTGTAGCGATGGTACAGCAGGCCCTGGAAGTTAGAGGGCCCTTATCATATCAGGTGTACTAAGGTTGAGGAGACAGTGCCCAAAACTGAGGTTCGCTACTATGCCTAGGACCCGATTTACAAGAATAAAATTATCTTTGATATAGTTAAGTAAATGAAAATTCGCCTAGAACCCTCACCACATTCATAACTAAATCTTTGAAATTCAATTTCTACGCGGCTGATGGTCATCTAAGATTTTTCCTTTGCTAAAAATGTCAATGAATTTTAAGCAAACTAAATTAACGGAAGTGACGGCGGCTATTAAAGTCGAACACTGTCGTTTTAATTTTAGAGGTTTCCCGAGATTCAGGTCACTCTGATGCAGGGTGTCCTAATAATCATGATTTAAAATTTAGAAATGAATTATCATTTTTATTTTTTGTACAGTCAAAGCTATATTATTGATTTTAACTATATTTAACATGATTTAGTCATGTGAGGGTGTCCTTATAATCAAGGAAGTGATCTGCTCCTGGGGTTTCCCTTTGGAATCAGTTCTGAAAAAGTGCGAAAATACTCAAGAGGAGTTACCGTATTTTTACCCAGATTTTAGTAAACGTCAGTGTGGCCCTTGAAAATCAATTATTAATATTATTTAAGCCTTACACCTCGCTCACTCGTCGAATAAACTTAAAAAATTTACTAAATTCAGTAAATATCCAAAAAGAGCAATGTAATTAGTAAATGGAAATATTACCCTCTATAATTGGAATTTATAGACGCCGAATGACGTGGAATTCATTACAATTTAAAATGTGTCTGCATAGAACCACCATTATTCTCACCGTCGGACATCACGCCCACCAACTTGTACTATAAAATTTCAAATCTTTATTATTTTCCATGCACAATTCGTTTTGTGTTTGTCTTAGAAATTTACATAAAAAAAAGGGGCCCAAAAATTTAACTTTGCACAGGGTGGGCCTAAGAAAAGTTAGTTACGGCACTGACAATATTCGATACAACTTGTGTCAAAAAGTGACAATCAGTGACTTTTCCCATATAATTTAAACCAAATTAGCATCTACGACATTGAAAAATGAAGCATGATTTCAAGGAGTGTTCCTAGAAGTAGCTCTATCTAACCAATTAATTAATTTGCTATATAATAAATCATTTAAGAACCGAGTACATTCAACATACAAATAATGATTTTAGAAATGTTCAAATTAACTCTTTGCGAATATGAGTTCATAAATTGGTTTTAATTATTTTTCCTTACAGCTCTTTGCGCTGGATCTTTGCTTACATTTTTTCAAAAATCTTTACAATTTCCAACAAAAATTGTCTTTTTTGACCGCGAAGTGTTTGAAAAAGTAATACCATACAGTTTCAGGTGCTATTGTAACGATTTCTACTATTCAATTTCCAATAGTTACCATCCATGACCAAATGGAACCGTTTAAAGATAATTTAAAAAGGCACTCACTTCGGGTAAGAGTTCCTTGAAAAGCGAATTACGGCGAAGAAATGAAGATAAGATATTATTTTTCTGCTTATTTTTCTCGCTCTCTACCTCTCGACAACTCTTCACAAAGTGACTTGTTAAATTGCCCTCTTCAAATGGAAAAAGTTTGACCTTGAACGGTAATGTGATAATTATTAAACTATCATTTCCATATTTTAATCATTCCGTTCCAGAAAGTAATGCGTTGCTTTTCTGTTTTTCTTAGCTAGAAACGTTGTTTAAGTAAAAATAAGTTGAAATTAGGTTTAGTATGTTATATGACACTAAAAATACGATATCAAATTTCAATTGGCGTTAAATAAAATTTATTTTAATAAAATTATTATAGAATCTGGAAAGTCATCATTGATAATAAAATCTTCCATGATATGAAAGAGCCTGGCAGTCCTGTTCTTCATTAAAATGTAACTAAAGACTAAGGATTGAGTAAATGATTGCAATGTCAATTAACACGTTGATTTTCATTTGCGAGATCGAGTGCAGAATCGCTAAGTTGTCAGATCGTCTTTGCTCTAACCACGGCCAACTTCGATCGCGCGTACCGCGCTTTAGCAGCCCCATCAATCGCCTCGCAGCTAATATTATTTGGCGTTTATGAATAATCCCGATAGGGGCGCTACATACGACCATAAGACTACTATCGCCAAAGGCGGGGAATACAAGCGAACTCGCGGAAAAATTATTTTTTTTCGGTTTTCCACTTTCCTTTTTAGAAACAACAAGGATTAGTAAGTTAAACTATCTTTTCTCAATATATTTATGTATAATTCATTGTTTATAAAATTAAATGAAGAGAAAGAGACGCGTTTTTTACGTGAAGGTGCCATATTCGAACACATAGTTTTGAAGGTTGTAGAGGTGTTTTTAATGTGTAAATGTATCTCTTAAACATTATAAATCTTTATTAATAATATATGTATATATATATATAAGCAAAGCAAATTCAAGAGTTTATAACAGTTCTTAGGTAGTATTTTTCTGTATATCTAAATTAGTTTTAAGAGTAAGAATCTTAAAACTAATTAGATATCTTATTGACGATAAATGATACTTAGATACATATTTGGAATAAAAAAGGTAAAAGATTCATCACAATGCCTTCGTGTTGCGTACCATATTGTACATCAAACCATGTGATTAGGAAAGATATATCTTTTCATGAGTTTCCTAGCGAAGAAAGCTATATAAGTTAATGGTTAAAAAACATTAGTCGGGATGATTTGTACCAAAAGTACACAGAAGGTCTGCAGCCTGCATTTCAAGGAGGAGGATTCCTGTTCTGGTTTGTACCTTTATTATGGTCAGAAACTACCTTTTTGTAATATCTTGAAAAGCTTAAAGGAGATGAAATTCAATTAATGTTGATAAATGAAACTAATCATGCAATCAAATTCACCACTGAATCCATTGTAGCGTGCATTAAGTATTTATTGAGCCATGGTTTGGAATTTGTGATCCGCTAGAAATGTTTTTCAGCATTCTTCGTCAAATGTCTGGTGGGAACGACATGCTTGATGCCAGAGCTGTAGTTTTTGCAATTGAAAATATACTTAAAAAGGGAACACTTACTTCAAAAGTTTGATCATCTAATGTAGCAGCAGACAAGTTTCACAGCAATGTCCAGATTGAGAGATGATTACGTGGTCTCAAGGGTTGATTCCAGACCGTTTGGATCGCTTACCATTATTATGCCAGAAGCAACTCTCGAAATTTTGGAACAACTATAAGTTCATCCTGAAAATCAATGGACCAACTTGAAATTAGCAAGCCTATAGCGTATTTGGCGGGATATGTTTACATGACCTTAGAGAAGGATAATTTTTGCAGTTGCTGCATTGAGAATCTTTCTCAGCCAAGTCAAAACTCTCCTCTCCTAGATTTGATAAACAAGCAAGATAGAGAGAATCTTAAATAACCAAGTCGGCCATTTGTTTCAGTTGTTTCCTTCGATTAAGACTTTTTCCCGTACATAGGTTATTCCAAAACCATATTGTTGAAGTTTACAACATGCACGCAGGGCATAGCCGCTTGAGGGTTTAGGAGTAAACAAACTGAACGACGTTATAACTAACGAACTAGTAATTTATTAATAATGGCATTTAAATAATATTTACAAACTATATACAATTAACGAATATTACTAGATTAATACTAGAGCGACATTACGGCAAGAACTGCAGAAGCTAGATGCCACACCTTAGTCAAATGACAGGCAGTTTTATATACGGTCGAAATCTTATCTCAAAAGGAGATAACCGAAAGATAAGATTTCGTTGATAAAAAATATCTTCATTGCTCTTTTTCTTCAACACGCGCCCTCAATGAAGATATCGCAGGAGTGATGAAGACTCGGGTTCTGGCGGTGTTGAAGTATCGGGCCATCTCCGTTGAAGCTTCAACTGTTCCCAATGACCTTTCTTCCCGTGAGGTAAGTTCACCTTTACGTGACTAGTGCGTGCCTCTTCTGCCGTCTTCGGAAGTACATCGCAGATAAGGAAGACCATGTCGACCGGTGTGCGTGTGCAGCAAGTGTTTTTCCTTGACCTTAGTGTCAAAATATTAGAAAGCGAGGGAATTTTTATACAAGCCTATATCTAGGAAGGTATACAAACTTCAGTGAAATGTTCCTCCAACTTGTTAAAACGTAATATTATATTTTATTGCACTTTTAATATATTTTAACTTAATATTATTTAATTAAAAATGTTAATATAATATATTTACCCTGAAGTTACAGTGAATCTTCTTTTCACTTTTTGTTTTATTTATTTATTTAAGTATTACGCTAAAACTATGTTGCTGGCAGCATCTAGAGGATGTTCATGGTTTCTGTTTAACTCTTTTATAATTTATAAACACCGTTTAAAAATTAGAATCATAAAAAAATATAATACTATTAGTTAAATATTAACCTACATTCGGTTTGATGAAATGTTTTTTTAAATTTATTTAAACAAATTGTTTTTTGTGGATTTTTCCTATGTGACTAACGTTAAATTTTAGTCGTAACGGAACCCTGGTGGGAAAATATATACACCTTAAATTCAGGCGATTGACGGGGCCGCTAAAGCGTGGTACGTGCGATCGAAGTTGGCCGTGCTCTAACAGACCGACTAATAAATTGCTTACAGGGAAAGAAATATTCAGAGAAAAACTATTAGTAATTTTTTTATTTGAACCTGATGGCACCAGTTTAAACGATTAAGGGTAAAAAATACCACTTCCATCACTAATTTACTTATGAAACAATCTTTGTAATCATAATACAAAATGAGATTTTTATTTAGGTTTCTCAGTGCTGGCGCCATTTAAAAAAGAAATCGGATATTTACAGATTGACTTCTTATGGCGTAATCCCTGTCAAAGGCTCTTCTCTCTAACAACGTAATTAATATGCCCCAAGAAAAATATGGGACAGTTCAAAACGTCAAATAGGTATTAAAAACGTTTTTAAGGAAAAACTATTCGCCGATGAGAAAAGCCTTTACTTTTTGATAAATTTTAATAATACTAATAATAATCAGCTGGGCTAATACCCAAGGCACCACCTTAGGACCAAGTCATTTAGCGACTTATAATGCCTTTTAACAGGTGGCCGGGTAACAATGCGTAGGAGGGTGGTGTTAGTTATGTATCATATTTTATTGGATATTTACTTACTCGTTAAACTTATGTTTTTTCTCGTTGAGTGTATTTCATTTTAAATGACATGGTCACGAAAAATTTTAACAGCTTTTTAAATTTTGTGGATAATTTAAGTATCAGAAAATATGTTTAACCTAAGGCAGCTATCTAGCAGACTATATTCCGGGTGCCGACCACCACTACCCCGCCTTTGGTAGTGCTTACGGGTTATCGTAATTTATATTTCAAGTAAACATCGTTCGCTCGGTCGTTAAGAGGTAATTTAGGTTTAATAAGAAGTTACTGTACACAAGTTTCCATAAAAATCATTAAAATGAATTTAAAGTCTGAAGAGTGAGGCCTTGGCATATTATTAAGTGAAATTAAATGGTTATGTTTTTAATTTATTCTCACAAAACTAAAATGTTAAACCTTGAAGTGTGAAATGAGTCATTTGTAATGGGCATAAAATAATATAATTACTAACCGAAAGTATAAAAAAATTAATATCAATTTACAAGTAGCCATCTTATAAATTATTAATAGAAGAAAGTGGTTCTATCAAAAAGATCTCTGACGAAAGAATTATCCATTTACCGATACCGAGACTTTTAAGGTTATTTCCTTAAAACATGTTAGGTAAGTACCTGCCGCGGGCCCTCGTTGACTTTAAGAATACGAATGAAAACGAAAAAAAATTAAAAGAAAATACCCTTCGTACAAGAATCTATAAAGAGGAACGTTCAAAGCGAATCAAATGGTCAACACTATTTTAATATCGTTAACATTGGCTCTGAATTGCAAAAAATAATCTTCACACATACGTAACACTAATATAAATATAACTTTAAAATATAACGAATAGAGGCACTAATTTTTGTCATGGTGTTGCAACAAAAATATGTAATTTATTACGGAGGACTCATGAGGCATATGATTTTAATTAATTTTAATTTATTAAAAACATATATACAACAACTTAAAATAAAGCTGGACGCAACGTTTCGGGTCTTAACGAGACCCTTTGTCAAGTGTGAATATAAAATCGTCAGGTGTTCTATTTATTAACATGTCTTAGATAAGAGAAATGTTAATAAATAGAACACCTGACGATTTTATATTCACCCTTGACAAAGGGTCTCGTTGAGACCCGAAACGTTGTGTCCACCTTTATTTAAAGTTGTTGTATATATGTTTTTAATAAATTAAAATTAATTAAAATTATATGCCTCATGAGTCCTCCTTAATAAATTACATATTTTTATTTTAAATATAACTTTAAAATATAACTATTAAATATAACTTTTAAATATAACTTTTAAATAAAACTTTTAAATATAACTTGGTGCCTGGTTGTGGATTTACTATTGGTGAGGCTAAACAGAGATGGGTGCCGCGTCTTTGGCTATGCTGACGATATCACCATCATCTTTCTGGAAACGTTCCCCAACGCCATTAGCGATATAGAAAGAAGGGCTCTTGTGTCAGTAGAATTCTGGTGCGGATAAACTGATCTTACGGTTATTCAGAATAAAACGGTTCTTGTTCCGTTTACTCGTAAATGGCTACAAAACTATTTGATGATATCTCCTTATTTGGGACGACCAAATCGACGCTTTCGCATTGGTGGTTCAGGCGTATTAATCACGAACTGCCGGCTAACAGATCTTTCTTAAAATATCGGGCTTATCCATAACCTTTAATGCGAATCAATCAATCTTTTTCCATTTTGAGCACTTTCCCGAGAGGATTGCCTTTTATTATTTTTGGGTTAATAAATGGTGGTTTATTTTAAAAAGAGTAACGCCGATTTTAAAATTAATTCTGGTTTATTATTAAAATAATTGAAATGGTTTCATCTATGTAATAAATATTAAACGTTAAAAAGTTTTTCGAGAAGTTATCATGATAATAATAATAATAATAATCAGCTAGGCTAATTTTGAATTTTTGTCATTTTAACGCTAGGTGGTATTGTAAAACAGGCCATGAATAAGTTGTAGAGCATACTCGAAAACCTTTAATAATAATTATACTACGGTGATGGTCATCAAAACGCACATCTAGTTTGTAAGTAACTTAGAATGTTCTATCCTGACAGTCGACCAGATCACTACACTTTTCTCCGTGCTGTTAGTGATTTTGAAGATGTTGGAAACGTGAATCCCAGGTTCCACGTTCGGGGACATCATAAGGGATTATAAGTCGCTAGATGACTTGGGCCTAAGATTGTGCCTTGGGTATTAGCCTAGCTGATTATTATTATTATTATTATTATATATTATTACTTTGTCGTATCTTTTGTCGCCTATCCTCGAGCAAGTACAAGAATGACATGCATATTAAGTTTGGCGTGTCTTTAACCACCATAACTTTCTTCAAAGGGGGGGGGGGAGAGGTGCATTCAGCGTATCGCGGCGATCGCCTCTCTTCTTTCGACCAAAAGAGAAACAAGTTCGCCAAGAAGGCGCTGATATTATTTCATTGCCAGGTGTCACACTTATTGGTTACTTCAGGTCATACGCTGTAAGCATCGCGTATTTTTCCGATAAGTGTAACACTTATTTGTTACTTCAGGTCATACGTTGTAAGCATCGCGTATTTTTCGGAGAAGTGTCACACTTATTTGTTACTTCAGGTCATACGTTGTCAGCATCGCGTATTACTCCGATAAGTGTCACACTTATTTGTTACTGCAGGTCATACGTTGTAAGCATCGCGTATAACTCCGATAAGTATCACACTTATTTGTTACTTTTGGCCATACGTAGTAAGCATCGCGTATTATTCCGATAAGTGTCAGACTTATTTGTTACTTCAGGTCATACGTTTTAAGCATCGCGTATTACTCCTATAAGTGTCATATTTATTTGTTACTTCAGGTCATACGTTGTAAGCATCGCGTATTACTCCTATAAGTTTCACATTTATTTGTTACTTCAGGTCATACGTTCTAAGCATCGCGTATTACTCCGATAAGTGTCACTCTTATTTGTTACTTTCGGTCATACGTTGTAAGCATCGCGTATTACTCCGATAGGTGTCACACTTATTTGTTACTTCAGGTCATACGTTCTAAGCATCGCGTATTACTCCGATAAGTGTCACTCTTATTTGTTACTTTCGGTCATACGTTGTAAGCATCGCGTATTACTCCGATAAGTGTCACTCTTATTTGTTGCTTTCGGTCATACGTTGTAAGCATCGCTTATTACTCCGATAAGTGTCACACTTATTTGTTGCTTTCGGTCATACGTTGTAAGCATCGCGCATTACTCCGATAAGTGTCACACTTATTTGTTACTTTCGGTCATACGTTGTAAGCATCGCGCATTACTCCGATAAGTGTCACACTTATTTGTTACTTTCGGTCATACGTTGTAAGCATCGCCATCTGTCAATTTGGTCTTCCAATCTCTAACAATTTTACATTAGAAGTTTTTTAAAGAACGCAGCATATTATATGGGATTTAAATTTCGCGGGCAACATGGTATTTCGCACCACCTATCAATTAGGTCTACCAATCTATAACATTATAGACTAGAAGTTTTAACACCCGTTTGACAATCTCGAGGATGGCGTAGATCCTATAGGCGTCAATTTTGGAATCTGAGGGCCGTGTGTTTGAATCTCGGTGACGACGGTTTTTTTAAAAATTGGCTTTTCTGGTAAAATCCGGTAGGGGATCCTCCCTTGAGGCCCCCCTTTTTCCCCTTCCGGCCCCAAAATCGGTCCTTCAGCTGGGAGCGGCGGCGGCGGCGTGACCATCTACAAAATTTCATTGCCACCTATGTGAGGCAATGAAATAAAAATGCGACGCACGCAGGAGCGTACTAGGTCACAAGTTCTCGAGTCCTCTGTGGATTTAATAAAGCGGTAGGGCTCATGATAATTACGTTTGTCTGTCTAACGCCTTATTTTGGAAACCAGCAGATAAATGCGGCAAGCATTTTTTTGAACCTTGATATAAAGGCATAGATATAGTTAAATATATCAATATATAGTTATATATTTTATAAAATATAAATTATAATTCAGTTATTTCCATTATTAATTTGAACTATTTTCATTTTCAAATAGACGAAAAGCGTAAGTCATTTTAATACTTGTAACAGCTTTGCACGACTTGCTTCGCGCGAAAGTTGCAGGGAGTTTCTTCATTCGGGGAATCTTGTTTCTTCTCTCTCTGGTATTTGTGACGTCAAAAGCTCTTCTTCCCGCCACAAAGGTGCCCCCCCCCCCAAAAAAAAAACTGGCACACAGCACGTCCACGTGAACCAGCCTTATGGTGAGATACCATGCCACGTTCCACCAAGCTGTCCTAACGACTTTAAATTTATCACTAAAGCTGGATGTTACCAGGAGTTTATGATGGTTGTAAGGATCTAACTCTCAATACTGCCCATGCTGAACACGTGTAACGTTGTTGTTACGACAATGAGGCGTGAAATTGGTTCACGAGATAGGCTGAACAAAAGGGACTTATTTTTGTTCGTAATAAAAGTAGAACGCAAACTCGACACAAACCCGTATTTAAAAATATTTTAATTGGAACCACGTTTTCAATAGTGAGACCAATATCCCGTTAACCTAAACCTCTCTCCTTAGGCTGGGCATGGACGCGCCATAATGTGATATTGACAACGGCTAGGAAAAGTTTGTCGGGGTTGGAAACATTCGCGTGATCCACAATTCGTACCATCTCGGTCCAACATTTTCGATGGGATTTATAATAATATTTTTAAACAAAAATATAAAATAAAGACATAAGTGGTAGGAAAAATACTATTCTCTTCCGAAATGAATTTTTATTCCATTTAAATGGAGTAAAAAATAAGTTTTTAAAAAATAATCAGCTAGATAGTTTTAAAATGTATGAAAAGATTTGAATTTTTGGAAAAATATAATTCGTAATTAATTCATATATTCGCTATGAAATTATTGTTTTGCATAACTAAGGGCTTTCAAATAGAGCAATAGCTCGTCAGTAAACGATTGGACGAGCAACTGTCGCGAGATGGTTTGATCCCCACATGAACTTTGAATTCAATCGGGGAAGAGACCAAGACCGATCAGGAAGACGAGAAGCAATTACTTAACGTGAACATCCAGCAGGAATAATCTGTTTCTAACTGCACAATGTTGGTGTGTTTGTGGTCTCCTGTCCGTGAACCGATCGTTTACTCCTCCTCGCTCTCGGTCTCTCGCTCTCTCTTGAACCCGTTCCGGTTTTCCCCTACGTTAATTGGTTCAGTATTCTTACCGCAAAATTTAAATTTCTTGAGAAGTGAACTAGAACAACAACTTGACGAACTGCCGTTGGCGCAACGAGCAAGATTGTGGTTTCAGCAAGACGGTGCCCCGCCTCATAACCACAGAGCCGTGAGAGATTACCTAAACAACGAATTTCCACAACGATGGATAGGGAGAAACGGTCCCGCACACTGGCCAGCAAGGTCACCCGATCTGACTCCGTTGGATTTCTTGGAAAATGGCGTTTTTTCTTGTGTATATAGATATTTAAAAGAATACTCGACTTTTACACAATTAAAAATACTTTATTACAATAAAGCTTTATTGTAATAAAGTATTTTGATTTGTGTAATAGTCGAGTATTCTTTTAAATAACATTATTTTCAACAAGTCTTTCTTTAAGTACTCCAATGGCTCCCTTTACCGGTACCTCAGTAAATAATGAGACGATATCAAATGGGACGCTCGAATACATCCTCTCCTGGGTTTGTAGATCTTTAATTTCAGAAATAAATTTAGATGTGTTTTTGTAGTGTGTTTATATTTGTTGGTTAGATAAGATAATTTACTTACTAAGTATTTCGCAGTGGGCTGGGCAGAAGAATGCATATATTCTACAATTGGTCGAAATTTTAAAGTAGGGTTATGAATCTTAGGTAGAATATACATTCTCGGAGCCGTATATTGGGCTGGTGTAACTTTTTTTTACTTCTTCTGGCATTTCAATGTGTCTTTAACGTTTGTAGGATAAGTATTGGTGGGATTCTTTTTTTAGCGGACTATAGGTGTCTTTGTGAGATCTTCGAGGTCCTTTAGTTATAACTTTAAAAGTTTTAAGTTCTTTAAGCGCTTCTCTATGGGTGGATGTCGAATTTTCTTTCTAGTTTTTTTGTCCTTAAAAGTGGATTTGCAAATTGATCGAATACGGCTCCGGTCTGTGGCATGTAGGTTTCTCAAACTCCCTTTTGTTTAACTTTTTATATCCTAATGTTCTATTCTTTTGGGAATAATTGAAAAGCTATAGCCTTATTCTAATGCACTTATTTGAGTGGAAGATAGTTATGTTGAAGATTTATTCACCAACTTTTGGTTTTTAAATAATTGGGAATATTCCGGAGTTAATTGTGATGCTAGGAGGCTTACGTTTAATCCTCGTTTGATAAATAGGGAATGTAATTAGAGTTAAATTTTCGTCAGCACGGTTTAAATTATGTAAATAAGATAACTATTTTAAAATAATTTAAGAGAATCGCTAGAGAGATTAAAACAAAAAAAAACAAACGAAATTTTTAACAGAGATTACGGTCCGGGTAGTTTTTAAGCCTTACTTTGGTTCTAATTGGATAAAATCACCCACCCCCCTCCCCCCTGTTTTTTGCCCTGAGCTTTCCCTTTCCTTTTAAAATCACAACTGACGATTAAGCCGAACGGCATCGAAAATAGTCGTGTCGTGTACTTTCAAAACAATACTTTTAATTTTACTATGCAATAGTGGTAGATTTTATTTTGAAAACAAAAATCAGATGTAAATATACTAAACAGTTTGACCAACCATATTTTATCTCCTAAGCAACAACTCAACACTCCGGCATGGTCCTTAAATATTTGAGTATGGATCTCATGTACCACTCGAGATAGCTGGTGTCTTCACGACGTCAATCAGTGGGAAAAATAATAGTACAAAATAAATCTTTAATTGGATATCCAACTGTATGAGACTTAAAAATAATAACCTCACTATAAGAATAACATCACATCGTTAATCAAATATGCCACTCAGATATCACGAAAAAATATCCTTATCTTTTTCAAGAAATTATCAAAATTAAAAGTTTGACCTTTTATACAACCCCACCGGAGAATACCTTTTAATTTGAGAAAGATTAAGAAAAAGAACTCGATAGTCTGTTTGAAGCTGATATCATTGAATCTGTTTCAGGTCCAACCTTTGGGTGTACCCACTTGTCCTAGTAATTATGCTAATCATCTAGGATGTCTTATCTACTGTCTTTACCAAGTTAGATCAAAACAAATGATAACATCAGTTGGAACTAGGTGAAAATTCCTGACAAATAAGCACTTTCAGTATGCACAGAGACCTTTACCGGTACAAACGCTTAAGCTTGGGGGTAAGCTCAGCGGCTGAGATCTTTCGTCGTGCACCATTTTCCGCCCTATTAAATTAAGATAAACATCAGAGCCTTAACATATCTGATGATATTCTACTATATGGAGTCGATGGTCAAACTTATGATGTAGCGCTACACCAGGTTCTTAACCACCTTCAAGACAACCATATCACCCTCAATTCTGTCATTTCCGCCTATCTCAACTTACGTTCTATGGCGACAATTTTGTTTAATCTGGAATATCTATCAACACAGATAAGCTCCATGCTCAGTAATCCATTATCAAACCTACAACACCCGATGAAGTCTGAAGTCATTTTGAACTTGCCACCTACTGTTCACGATTTATACCATGATTCTCCAACATTACCTTTCCACTACGAGTCTTGCAAAAACATACTCCATGGCAGTGGGGCGATGGCCAAGATCAATCCTTATCGACTTTGAAGACCTGCCTTTCGAAAGAAACTATTCTTTCATATTTGGAAATAAAAGTATATGTGGATGCTAGTCCTACACGACTTGGAGTTATTTCTTCACATCGCATTTACATATCGCTATGTCTTCCGGACCGCGTAATTTCAATTGCACATGAAGGGTTTGGTAAAAAACAAGATATTACTGCGCAAAAAAAGTATGGTTTCGGAAAATTAACGCTCGTGTGGAGCAAATGATAAAATCCTGCATTCCTTGTTTGGAGATCACCCCTCAGTCATCGAGAGAGGCCCACGAGGGGTCGGAGTGTGCAATTACTGGGGGCTTTACCGGGGAGTCGGGGTCCGGCTCTTGTAACCCAGCACGGGCGGTGGCGCACTGGGAGATGTTAGCTCCGTCCACATGGTCCTATCTCCACCTCCGACTTGGGTCCGGTGTGGGCTGGTGACTGGGTTTCGGCCCATACTGACGGAGAGGGGCCGGCCAAACTGGCCGTCTCGGCGGATTGAGTTGCCGGCTCTGGGGCTGCGGGCCTCCGTATGAGGGCACGGCGGACCCATCTCCCGGCCTTTAGGAGTTCCACCGGGATGTCCGGTGCCAGCTGTGACGGGTTATGCGAGCTGCTGTGTGCCCGCCGTTCCCCTTTAGGCGCTCCTTCCCAAGGGCTTGGCTCTCTACCTTTCTAGGTAGGGTGTCGGCTGGCGTTGCCAGAGCATCCGCTCTTATTCCCACTGCTGCACCTTCTGCTGGGTTGAGTGGCTTGCGTCAAGGGCGCGACCGTCAGTAGTGAGGTTCTGCTACCCATGCTGGTTTTGCCGCCTGTCCGGGTCTGTGGACGCTGGCGTAGGGCATAATGATGACAGACCTCCGGTGGTGTGGTTTAAATCTTACCGGGTACACCGGGCTATAAATCTGACACATGTCCAGTCATCGAGAGAAACAATTGTCTGAAATTGCAGCGAATCACCTTGGTTCGTTTAAGAACGAAAATGATCGTATGTTATTAATGGATGAATAATCACGTTTACCGATAGCAGAAATAGTCTCGCCCACGTCAGTTGAACTTAACGTCAAAATTCTCGATCGTGTCTTTGCTCTTTTTGACTTGACAGATGTATTAAAGTCTGACAATGGACCACCGTTCAATTTCAACAGGCAAATGAAATAAAGCCAAACCTCATATTCTTTCTAAATAGGAGATAATATCCTCAAAAAAACACCGCGTTCGAATAAGCTCTCAACTTATTTCAGTCCTCGTCCCTACAACGTCCCGGACATTAAAGGGCCAACCGTTACAGTTGAACGAGATGGCCATTCAATTACGCGAAATTCGTCTTTTTCGAACCCGTAGTTGCATCAGAAGAAAACGCTGATAGGCAGTTACACCCTTAAGTTGCGGATCTCGAAAATAGTCAACCCATCGTTTTCTAGAACTTCACCATCTGTATCTCAACCCGTACAACGTTGTTATGAGTTAAGAGCAAATCGCACGAAACCATGACGACTCACAAAAGAAATATGAGGTTTACCTAAGCCGATCAGTAACTGTTAGAGGTCGGTAACGGTTAATCATTATCCATGATTAAATTGATTTTTTTTGGGAAAAAATGTAAAAAACCAATTTACCGGTTAATATTTCGGAAAATTATTAAAAAATATGTATTATTCGTAAAATTTGAACTTTTTATCGAAAAAAACGTCGTTTTTTCGATTAATTTTACAAATTTACCAAAACATTAATCGGATAATACAGAAATATAAATTACTTAATCAAAACGTTTTACGAATAATTTTGAGAGCTTTATCTATTGAATAAAAGTTAACCATCCCCGACCTCTAGTAACTGTTTTAGTTTTTCAATTATACGGTTTTTTCGACTGTTTAGAATAACTGAAACCATATCTAGTCGAATTAGGTCCCACAGCTCCCATGCAACTGAGAACGTACAAGACGATGTACCAGCCCATCCATCAAAATTTTGGAAAATTGGGTAAGCTTTTAAAATTGGGTTAATAAAGCTAAATTCTTAAAATTTATGCCTGCTTATGTAAAATTGGGAAACGTTTGGTGAATTCGCTCAAAGTACGGAAAAAATTGGACGAAATTAGGTAAACTCATATAATTTAGGTAAATTTCGTTTAAATAGTTGAATTGCAATAAATTTGGGAAATTTTAGCCAAATTTGAAAATTTCTACTAAAGTAGTCGGGAACCCTGGTTTGGATATAGTTTTTAGCAAATAATAGTCGGGTTACCCTGCCCCGGAATGCTACTAAAGTAATCGGGAACCCTATGTTGGATAAATTTCTAGAAAATAACAGTCGGGATACCCTGCCCCAGACTTCTATTAAAGTAATCGGGAACCCTGTGCTGGATAAAGTTTCTAGCAAATACAGTCGGGATGGCCTGCCCCGACTGCTACTAAAGTAATCGGGAACCCTGTGCTGGATAAAGTTTCTAGCAAATACAGTCGGGATGCCCTGCCCCGACTGCTACTAAAGTAATCGGGAACCCTGGATTGGATAAAGTTTCTAGCAAATAACAGTCGGGATGCCCTGCCCCGACTGCTACTAAAGTAATCGGGAACCCTGGATTGGATAAAGTTTCTAGCAAATAACAGTCGGGATGCCCTGCCCCGACTGCTACTAAAGTAATCGGGAACCCTGGATTGGATAAAGTTTTTAGCAAATTACAGTCGGGATGCCCTGCCCCGACTGCTACTAAAGCAATCGGGAACCCTGTGCTGGATAAAGTTTCTAGCAAATAACAGTCGGGATGCCCTGCCCCGACTGCTACTAAAGTAATCGGGAACCCTGGATTGGATAAAGTTTCTAGCAAATAACAGTCGGGATGCCCTGCCCCGACTGCTACTAAAGTAATCGGGAACCCTGGATTGGATAAAGTTTTTAGCAAATAACAGTCGGGATGCCCTGCCCCGACTGCTACTAAAGCAATCGGGAACCCTGTGCTGGATAAAGTTTCTAGCAAATAACAGTCGGGATGCCCTGCCCCGACTGCTACTAAAGTAATCGGGAACCCTGGATTGGATAAAGTTTCTAGCAAATAACAGTCGGGATGCCCTGCCCCGACTGCTACTAAAGTAATCGGGAACCCTGGATTGGATAAAGTTTTTAGCAAATAACAGTCGGGATGCCCTGCCCCGACTGCTACTAAAGCAATCGGGAACCCTGTGCTGGATAAAGTTTCTAGCAAATAACAGTCGGGATGCCCTGCCCCGACTGCTACTAAAGTAATCGGGAACCCTGGATTGGATAAAGTTTCTAGCAAATAACAGTCGGGATGCCCTGCCCCGACTGCTACTAAAGTAATCGGGAACCCTGGATTGGATAAAGTTTTTAGCAAATAACAGTCGGGATGCCCTGCCCCGACTGCTACTAAAGCAATCGGGAACCCTGTGCTGGATAAAGTTTCTAGCAAATAACAGTCGGGATGCCCTGCCCCGACTGCTACTAAAGTAATCGGGAACCCTGGATTGGATAAAGTTTCTAGCAAATAACAGTCGGGATGCCCTGCCCCGACTGCTACTAAAGTAATCGGGAACCCTGGATTGGATAAAGTTTTTAGCAAATAACAGTCGGTATGCCCTACCCAGCTCACAATTGGGAAAACTACTTTTTAGTTATACAACCGGCCCACAAATAAAGTGCTTATTTCTCGACTCATAATTTGTATTACACACGAATTATTCGTGTCCTGTATGTCATACCATTTCAGGACCTTAAAAAGACTACAAATCGACAGTTCTGGACTACACGGGAATTTATTGCATCTACCCAAATATACTCATATAAATATAAATTTTGATATACCAAATTTTTTTCGTACTTTACCCAAATAAATTTAAAGAAATAGGAGTTTATACAATTTCATCCAATTATCCCGTACTCCGAGTGATTTTACCTATTTGAACCTCGAAATTTAAATGTTAACACTATTTTGTGCTTTTTGTCTAGTTTTTGACTGATTTTACACAACTTACCTTGTTTTAATCCTAAATTCTTGAAATTTCCGCTATCTATTGGAATTGGTTTAATTTTCTAAAGTTTATCCAATTTCATCCATCTCCACAATTTAAATGGATTTAACCCAAATTTACCTAATCTAACCAATGTATTTGAAATAACTAAGATTTAATTACATAAATTTATCTAATTTCAACCACTATAATTGAAATTACGCAAATTTATCTTAATTTAACTAATTTAAAAACCAGAAATTGTTGATTTTTCCAAATTTCACCCAATTTGATCCAATTACATCTGTTTTACCTAATATTATCCAATATTCCAAAATATCCCATATTCCTAATTAAGCGGTTTTTATTTCATTTATTTTCAATAAGATTAAACGACACGGATTATTTCGTAAGTGTAACATTTATTTAAAACAGTTTTAAATACAAATAAAACGAATTTTAAACTTTTTTAAATAAATGTTATACTTTTATATAATTAATATTTAATCTTATTTAATATAACAGCGCAAGGATAGGTCTAATAAAAATAAAAAATGCATTTATTAACATTTATCAGACATTACCGAAATTTGACTTAGATTATTATTCATATTTACCCAATTTTACTCAAACTGGGGCAATTCCCATGTTTTTTTAAGTAGGAAAAATTATTCTTAGTTGTCAGAATTCACAATTTCGTCACCATGGCCCTACTAATGCCAATTATAACTATTCTCTTTTGATAATAAAATAAAGTTCACTGTTTAACGTCTTTCTCAAACGATTACACCGATAAAATATTCTTTAAAATAATGAAATATGTCTCTTCATTTTCTTTTCATAGACGTAGTAAATCGCGTGGTACATTTTGAGCCGTTATTCAATGTTCACATTCACGGTTTACCGGGATATTAAAGCCCATTAGAATCTGCTTCAAACCTGTGAAAGAGCAAAATTCATTGTTATAGCCTATTTGGAATTTTGGATACGTCAGAGACATAATAAATAAAACAACATAAATTTTTGGTCTTAAGTAGAAACCCTACGAATGTGTAGTACTGGTTTCTGAGCCTAGATGAGATAAGTGATCTATGTTTCAATGAAATAAATTCAATAAGAACAAATTTAAATTTTTGATTATTTCATATCTAAATCGTAAAGGGCGTAAATGAAAATGAATAGAACATGTTGAGAAATGTTGAAATAGTTTCGGTAAATATAAAAACATTAGTTTTGGGTATCGGAAAAGATGTCAAAAGATATATCGAATGAAAATATAGCATTCCCCTGTTTATTTTTGATTTTTTTATAAAAAGCAATCTCTAAAGAAACATGTAATTCTTCTTGATCCTAGTCTAATATCTATTCAACAAAATTAACGAAACCTTACCTTCTATCTTAGACCTGTATTTCATAACGCGAAATTGACTAATATATATATATCTACTTATGGCGTTTATGGATATATCAAGACCCAATTAATTTTTAAAGAAAAAAATAATGAATTATCTAGAAATCAGCACTGGAACATTAAAGAGCATATTGTATTTCGCGTTCCATAAAACCAAACAATTTTATAACAATTTTAGCGGCTACAAAATGTATTAGAAATTATAAGAAATCATCTTTTTCATCTTAAGAAGAATTGAACACAAGAGTGGCTAAACGTGGAAGTAGAATATTACCTTTGACTTAACTGTATTTTTGGTTGCAACCGTTTACTCTTGTAACAGGATTACAGTATATGTAATAATAACACCAGCAATCTGCAAATGGAAAAAAACTTTACTTACATATGTAGAGTCCAAAGATGAACTTGATAAATATTTACGAGGTCAAATAGAAAAAATGGATAATTTGAAATTATAAAATAATAATAATAATATATATATATATATATATATATATATATATATATATATATATATATATATATATATATATATATATATATATATATAATATATATAATTTTAAAATATATGTAATACATTATATTTTAATGTATAGTAAAATATTTTTAATATTGACTTTATTCAATTTCTTTATTTATAGGTTTTAAAATATCTATTCGGTATACCATTAAAGGGAGCAGAAACTTATCAATTAATTTATCTTAACTTGGGTTACACTCTTTTTGTAGTATACCAAAGATCAAGTTTAGCTAAGTGTGAAATGGGAATTTTGAACCTGCACAGTTACCTTTGAGAACTGTTGATTATAAATTTAAACCATATTTTTGATCAAGATGAAATAATTGTTTTGGAAATTTTTGAGAAGAATCGTTTACTTAATTCTAAAATCACAATCTTTTAGTAATTTATACATTCTTAAAAAAAAATTAAGTTTAGAACAAAATGCTGTTCTTGGGGCTTGTCCCCTATAGAGAACAGAAAGTTGTGCTTTGTTGAACAGAAATGTTTTTGTTCAACGAAGAACAGGTCACTCTGTTCTACAAAGTCAGTTGTAATTGATAAATTCATCTATTTATTGTTACAAATCGAACAGCATTGTTTTAAATGCAACAGATCTGTTCTGCTTTGGCACAAACAAATGACCTAAGTTGAACCATAACAGTTCTAAAAAGAACTTAAATGTTCACTTGTTGAACATTATTCTGTTGTACAAAGATCAAATACTTTTTTTAATAAAACAAAATAATTGTTCAAAAGTGAACAATTACAGTTCTAAAAAGAACTTGCGAGTGCGCGAACTAAAACTTAAATGTTCACTTGTTGAACATCGTTCTGGTCTATACCAAATACTTTTCTTTATAGGCTTATATATACACAATGCTTATAGTGTCATTAACAATAATTACAAAAAATAAGTCTTTAAAAATTTTAATATTTAAGATTTCAATTAAGATTTCGATTAAGCATTCGAAAACAAGTTTTAAAAAATCTTATTAACTAAGTTTGTCACCGAAATTGAATTTTTTTTATTATCAATGCTAAAAACCATTTTCTGGAAATACTCCAATGCCTTGTTTAGGCCTTTGGCATATTTTATTTGGAACGTAAAATAGCAGCTGAATAAGCACAGAATTGTTTTTGGTAAATTTGAACAATAAATGGTATTGTTTTCCAATACGATGCTTGATTCTGTATTGAAAAAGTCCATGGATTTTAATCAAATTATTGGTGTATTAGGTAATTCTTCAGTCTGAAAATTTAAAGAGATAAAAAACCATAAAGTTCACTTTTAAACCTCGTCTACAGTGAGAACAATGCAAAATTTTTCTGATAAAAGATATGGCAAAAGAAAAATAGCAGCAATGGCTGCCAGCTTTGGTCCCATTCGACCGAAATCCCATTCGTTCGAAAACGATATAACATTGAGTCCCAATCGATCGAAAATACCCCAATTATGCGGTTTACAGCCCAATTTTGCACGTTAATATTATTTTTTATAGTACATCAAATTTCGTTTTTATGAGACGTTTTTTAAATAGGTTTACTTCTTATATAAATAAGTGTTTCGAATTGTTCGAATTATTGTATTCTTGATATAAAAAAAAGTTCAAAGCATAAATATATTTATAGAAGCGCGCCACCCTAGGGAAGTGAGAGACTAACCTAACCTAACCTTACCGTTAGTACACCTGTAGCAATTTTGTTTAGGTATAACGTTTTTTGCATACCCTGCTATATCTCGGGGCAGAAGTAAAAAACAAAACAAAAGGTCCCAATGAACCGAATCCGCCTTTTGGGCTATATTTCGGAAACATTTTGAATACGGTCGAATGGGATTTCTATCGAATGGGAATATACCGGCTGCCTAATCTAAATTATATTGTAACCCGGCCACCTGAATTAATGGCTTCAAAAGTCGCATGATGACTTAGGCCTATGGTGGTGCCTTGGGTATTAGCCTAGCTGATTATTATTATTATTATTATTATTATTATTATTATTATTATATGAATTTTAATTAATTGTAATATATTTTAAATTGGGAATTCATTCCTTTCCAAAATGTCATCCGTCACCTAAATAACTTGAAACTATCATTGTAAAGAAATACTTACTGCTTGTAAACCACCTTTTGTCCAATTTAGGGATCAGAACCTACAGAAGTTTCAATTTAATAACTATTCGGTTTTAGTAGAAAATTTACTTAAGATATTTACCTTAATTAGTTTAATCAACGTCTTCTGAAGCGTGTATGAGACTGTGATACCCGCAACGAGGTAAAAGTAGATACATTGTGTCTTCACGTGACTAACAGTTGGTTTTTTTATTTCGAAAAAAGGGCTGGTCAGGGTAAAATATAAGTTCTATTATCTCCTAGAAGACCTATTAGTCGAATGACAGTGTAATTATCTATTGGTTTTTTCCCTAAGCTTATGATATTTGTTTTTAGATTAATAAAAATTATTTTGAATTTGACCGGAACCGTAAAACATTTTAGTAACTAAAACGGAAATATCTTTGAATTTCATAAAAATTCGAACGAATAAAATATTTATTAACTGGAACGAAATAATAAAAATATTAAAGAACTCAAAAGAAGTTTTTAAAATCTTTAATTATCTAAGTGAAACGTGAAACCATATAAAGTTATGTTTGGAAATAAATAGAAAAAGTGAAGATATAGAAATGTTCAGTTGAACAAAATTTTGTTTTACCTTGAAATTCTACTTGTTTTATATATAGAACATTTAGTTGTTCAAATGGGACCTTTGTTCAATGTAGAACTGTTTAGGTAACTTCGAACAGCATTTATTATTTAAGAACAGCTTACGTTCAACTTAGGTCATTGCCGTTCTTTGTAGAACACGTTAAGAACAGCAATTTTTAAGAGTGTACTATTTGGCAATGGCTTAAGCAATGCAATAAAATATTTTATGCCACTTTTTAGAAAATACATCTACTCAAGCGTGGGCAATTTTATTTCGATATGAAAGCACCGACGGTGAATATATTTAAGAAAAATAAAACTATATGTTTGGTAAAACTGTAATCTCAAAGGAAATTTAATCTATGGTACTACTGTCATCCCTAAAATCGAAATAAGCATTTTTCAATAGCAGTCTGTTCTTCAATGCAGTCAATAACACCCTCTTATCTATAAATAATATGTTTGTTAGAAAAGGCTAGCTTTTTCGTATAATATGTTTATCCTCATCCTTAGGATACTCTTCGTTGCGTATAGTTGGCCAAAGCAAACGATTTTCGAATAGACAGCTTAATCCAAGCTACGATAAAGTGAACAGGGAAACGTTAAGGAGAGTAGACCTAGCTTTATTCCGTACAGTCACTCCTAAAAGTTCTCCCGTTCACGTTTTCTGGGGTGGGTTCACCTGTTTAATAATTATTAAAAAATAAATTACTAACTGTTGGGAGAAGGCTTTTTTTGAGATCACAAAAACCTCCAAGTGTGAATTTAAAAGTGAAATTGTTCTTCGTCAGATGAAAGAAGAGAATCTATGAAGGTAAATGGTAAATTTCAGTGAATTAGTAATTTCAATACTTAGCCAGGTCATCGTAATACACATATGATAGGCTAACAATCCTTTGACTGGGGCTATCGCTGATATTTCAGTCAAAACGTCGAAAGTTTAAATGATCTGAAACTTTGTTCCTTGTTTCGTTTTACATCAAATTTTCCTGAGTTTCTAGCTAAACTTTTCCCGCCAAAGCGTTAAAATTGTCGCCATCATGAATAAATATCAAGATCAAACCTCTGTGGGTTTCTAAGTTCTGTTTTCCTTTAAGACAAATCGTCTAAATTGTTGTAAATAACCATTTGTCGTGAAAGTAAAAGCACATTTAAGAAAATAATTTTTATCTTACTAAAATTATTTTTCTTATTATTAATAACAATTTTCAAACAATCATCAGAATTTATCAAAAATTGTATTTATATGATTTTTAGAAAGTCAGCTAGCTAAATTAAGATATCCAGAAATTAATTTAAAAATTATGCGCCAATAGAGCGTTCCATAAAATCGACGTGGTGTGCTTTCCCCCTTTTGAGTTCGGAGGAGGTGATGGTTTGGCCGGTTTTTCGTGTGAGATAAAAATATTTATCTGGCAAACCCGTAAGAAATTGAGAGCAGTCGACTTTTAGGAGTAGCGTACTTGCTAGCCTAGGTTTAACTAATTTCCGGCTTTCCGCGCCTCTTTTCTTATTTTAAATGATTTTTGTAATAAATGTATGATGGCAAATAAGCAAAATACTAGTCCCAAATCTACGGGTTTAAAAAGAAACTTAGATCATGAAAATATTCTTAACCCGAAACATATTTAAAAACCAACTCCTAAAACGTACGTCTCTAAAATATTCATATAAAGACAGGACATAAGCCGAATTCTCTTAAACCAAAGAATAACAAACGTTGTTAGTCCTGCTAAACTATAGCTCTATAGTCTGTATGAAAAGTTTGGCCGGTTTTGGGCTGATTTTATAGAACGCTCTATTAGATACTTAATTGACACATATTTTGTAAATGAAAACTATTTTTAATTTTTGCGTTATGTTAGCCCGATGTTATGAAATGTTTCAGTTTGAACAATGCTTAAATATTCCTCTATTTAAGCTCTTATCTTTACCACTGATACAAATTTTTCATTTAATCAGAATAGATTCGAAATTTAATTAATTTGGCTCTTTAATATTTCATTATTTTAATAGAATTTGGCAAACCAAAATGATATCCTTAAGCTAGCCCGCTAAATGTTTTGGGTAATTTTATCAAATATTATTATTTGGAATGAATTTATTGTGAGAATGACGATCCACCAGCACTGTGTCCTGATTCTACCCCTTCACGAGAGGGGGAAGATTAAACGTCATCCGCTTGTGTTTCAACGCTTTTTCAAGATGTTAGATTTATGACGAAAAATGAGGTCCCGTTTAAATTGGCTTTTATATTGTGAAGCTTAAAGGGAATATAACCTGCAAAGCAATCTTTATGGAAGACCCCTTCAATTTTTCAAATGTCCCTGTACAGTGGCGCCAAACATTTTTAAAGCCAAAGGCATGAGCGGCCAGAGCTGCAAGCGTTGGTGTTCCACACCAAATACCTGAGGTTATATTCCCTTTAACGGTAGACCGTAAGGTGGGTTTAGAAAAGCACCTATGCATAGTTTTTTTCCCCTCGGAATAATTAACCACATTTGCGTTATTATGTTGACTATTTGTTTATATTTATATTTACCTCATCCTTTAAAAATGGTTCTTTGCATCTCGCAAATTTTACTCCACTTATTAGAAGATACGTTTTGGATATCTGTAAACAATTATTGACAATACAAATTTATTTTGATTTTAACATATTTTGGTTTCATTGATTTATAACTCTTATACAGGTTGTTTGAAATTGATCGAGAAAAATCACAAAAACCATGTATTGTAGAAGTACGAAATATTTGAGGGGTATTAGATGACTAGTAATCATTTCCAATTTTAGTTTTCAATAACATACGGGGCTTTTTTCATGGCTTTAGAAAATAATAATTTTCACCGGTAGGTTGCAGACAAAAACTTTCAATGAGAACTACATGGGATCGTTCTGGTGTTTAAATGAGACATTTCTTAAGAAAGTGCACTCATCGGAAATTAGCAAAAGACGCTGAAAATCCCAGTTTTCGTTAGTAATGAAGTTAAGCCAGTTGCAGAATTCGTATCGTCGCTGCAAGTCTCCATTGTTTAGTGCTTGATGCAGTGGAACTCGGTAAAAATGATAATTGTGACTGTTAAGAACGCTCCAGACGTAGCTATTTCTCATACCCACTACCCAGGTCATTGCTCGCAACTCTGACACTCGATCGGGTATATGCAACGTAGTATGCGAGGACAACGTTGTTTCGTCCTTGTCCACGGAAACTTGGATTGATTTTATCCCTTATGGCTCTGAAAACCGTTATAAGACTAGGGCTACAGTTGGGAAAACTATTTCTAAATAACTGGCTTACTGTACAGACATTTCAGATTTATCTATACCGATATATAATTCAAACCTATGGGTTTGCTGCTCCAAATTAAAACGAGGCATACTGTAATTCAATTGATAATTTCGAATAAAGATTTTATTTCGTAGTGATGCAACTTTTTATAATAAATGACAACTTTTTTAAGAGTAAACGTTAGTAAAAAACAGATGACTTTAGGTCTACTCTTATTCTTCATTTAATTTAAAAATGTCAAATATTATTTTTTTGGATATTGATTCCAACATAAAAATATTTTTGCCATTTTTCGATTAAAATAAAGGGAATAAAAAGCTATGGTCTCCTAAGATCAACTTGTTTTTGATGACCTTAAATATCAGTGAAAAATAGGCGGATTTTAACCTTATAAAGTTTATTCTAACCATTTATTGTCTGCTCTTTCGCTTTCTCATTGAAGCGTTTTGTCTGGAACCTAACGGTTAAAAGTAAATTTTTCCAAAACCATGAACAATTCGCCAATTTTCGTGAAAATTTAAAATTAAAACGAAAACTACTAATCTAATAAACCCTGAAATTTTCCTTTTTCTACTATACATAGGTTTGGCGAAAAACCCTTGTATCGATCAATTTCAAACACCCTGGGCTACGCCAGTTTCCACGGCTGATTTATTGGTAGCTCAATGCGACAAAAAAGGCCTTCGAGAGCTTGTTGAGCCCCATTAAAACATTTATTTTTTGCCATAAAAGAGAGCCGTTATTACAAGGGATTTTTCCCCGAAAGAAACATTACATATCCCAGTATCCTTCTTACTCAGTACAAGAGGCTTATCCCTCCCTGTAATCGGTGTACATTCTTCGCTTAAAATTAGTTAATATTTAGTACTTCGGCTGTATTCAAAAAATAAGGTTTAGCATGACAAAAATCGTACTCAACATCACAAACCTGTAATCGGTGTTCAGATTATCAGGAAGTGGTTAAGCCCCTTGAGTCCTGGTTTAGAATGTTTTTAGAAAAAATCGGTTCACTTACTTCGTTAGAAGGAAGATCAGCGACCACGCATATTAAAATAATCTTGATCATCATGAACACTAACTTTATTACAGTTTTGTCGAAAATTCCTATTGATATGGTCTCATTGTACATCGATTTTACCACGTGGTATATACCGAAAGACTCCACAAATAAACTATGAATCATACTGGCGCTTAAGACCAAACCGAGAGCTTCCGACACCGCCGCAAACGTCGAGTGTAAAGACGACAATTGTAGTCTTTTAGTTTCTATAAAATTGTTCAAACAACAGGGTTCAGTAGGATCATAATCTAGGAAGTCACTCAACGCTTCGTTTAATTCTCGTATACTATATTGAAAGAATAAGCTGTAGTAAATAAGGAATCCTTCTACAGCCAGAAAAGTTACAATATCCGCGAACGATTGAATCAGCTCTATAACTATCAAAACAGTTAACGTTCCCGGTACCATGTACATGGAGTTTGAAATAATTTGCTTGATATCAACAATGGAATCAACGGCAAACACAACGACGTTAGTCGTTAAAAAATAAGCACCAAACTTGAACGTAAGTCGTCTGAAACGTTTCGGTTTCAACATATTTCTTTCCAAACGGCGTATTTGACTTCTGACGGTTTTAAACACAACTCTTTCTCTGAACAATAAAACGGTTATAATAAGTCGGTAAAACAAATCTTCGAAAAATAAGAACAATATGACGGTAATATTTTTAACGGAAAAAGTTGAGGTTCCTCCAACGGGGGCATCCTCAGTATCGTTAACTGATCCGTGAACATCGTATTCAATATCCGTGTTATTATCTGACGGTTCATTGCTTAAAATGTCGCCAAACGAAGCGAACACTTTCACTAAGAAAAACAACAACCAAAACACAACGGCTAACCAGGTTTTCAGGTGAAACCTGCACCTTTTAGAGCCTAGCGGCGAAATTCCTATAAAACAAGGGAGGAAAGTGAAAAGCCTGATTCCTATTGGCATCTCTCGCGACGAAGTTCTATCGTCGACTGCTAAAACATCTCCTCCTCGCCGTTTAGCGAAAATATTTCGCTATTTTTAGTTGACGGGCGATGATAAATATTTTCCAAAGAAAAATAATTTCGCTCACCACCCTAATTTTCTTTCAGCCAATAACAAACTTTCTGAGTTGTTTTTAAAATAGAATTTTGACTGGAGATGAGTAACTTGATAAAATAAATATCTTAGGAGCCCTAAATTAAGTAAAAAAATTATCTGACCCCGTCAATTATAATAGCACCTTAAAATTCAAATTATATTTTAACATTTACAATATTCGGATTCCGAAAGTTAGTAGATGAAAATTTCGTTCCCCCTATCTTGGGAAGCCTAGATTCCCCTGCTTCATACTGTCGTCTATTCCGTCGTACTTCCTTCTTCTTGGGAGAGTACAAAATTAAACGACCCAGTAAAGATAGTTCCACAATTTTTTTTAAAGAAGTTAAATCCATATTGAAGTCAGACAAAATCAAATAATTTCCACATGATTTATTATGTTACCTCAAACTATTAAAGTGGTCGGTATTAAACATTAATTATTAGACGGGGAACTTCCAAAATTAGTTACTGGATTACGTTAGCCGTCTAACTTGATTTAGTGGCTTTATTTTTAAATATTAGCACAGCCACATAGAATTCGAAACTTTCGAGATAGGCAACTAAGCTCACTAATCAAAATATACGTGTTAATTTACAAAGTAGAATCAAACGTTTTCTGTTTAATCCTTAGGTTAGGTATTATTTTAAAATTGGGTTAATGTTTTTAACGTTGAAGCGAATGCAATTACGATTATAGATGGCCGAGACTTTTGCGTTGCCTTAATTTAAATTTAATTCATAAAATATTTTTATTAAAACCATCATATTTTAAATCTCGCCAAAATTTATAGTCTATTTTGACTTCTAATAAATGTTACGGTGCATTCGACCGAATAGCATATAATAGATTTTGTACTCCGGGGATTCTAGGCAAATTGTGCGGGTTTAATTTCTAGCTTTGTTAATTTTATTTGTTTTTTTTTCCATGACTTGATAGATAATTCTTTCGTTAGATATAAATTATGAACCTCAACTAAATTATATTTAAAACGTATTTTAACAAGAACCTCGGCTTGTCATTAGCTAGTGAAACATTCTCTTAAGGATCACTGAAAACCAGTTGTTTATTCGCGCCAGATGTGATGTTTATAAATAAACCGGAGAAGCTTCAAGGGAAAACGTCGCGATAGACACCCAACGGAGACGTCGGGATCGCTTTTCAAGCTGATCAAGCATCAGGAAGGATATAAATACTAAGCCTTTAGCTAGTAGCAAGCGTTATTGGACGGATGGCTATTTTTAAAAGTAAGATTCTTCGCAAAGAAACTAGGATTTATCTCCGAAATATAAAACAAACTTTTTAAAGCATATTTTTCCGTGCTTTTATTCTTAACATTTCGTTTTGTCATTTCCGTTTTGAATAATTTTAAATTTATTGGATTTATGGTAACAAAAAATGGTTAATTAAAGCTGAATTCACCAAGTTACTATGCAATTCCTTCATTATTTACATTTTCCCATAAGCCTATCAACCCTAAGTTTGAATCGAAAGGCAGTGTTGGTTCAAGCAAACGACTGGCGAAAGTACAGCGCTAAATCAACCCAGTGGCGGAAAAGAGAAACGTACATGTAACGCGTCCCGCAATGCATGATGCCAGCTGCTTTGGTAAGAGAGGGGTGCGTAGAGAGAGAAAGGGGGAAGGAAGAAGCTTCAATTTATCTCTTCCAGGTGCCGATACTATCGCCTGATTTCTTCTTTTTCGCCCGTCCAGTGGTGGTACAAAGGGCGCTATGCGCGTTTTAAACTTAGAGGTTATAGGCTTATGATTTTAAAAATAATATATAGTTAAAATAATCCTAAGATACTAATAGATTTACTATGTTTGTTCTTCGAAACCTTTTTCACTCTAAACTATATTTATTCGCCACCAAAAGCTAAACCCAGTTGTGATAACCGTCGAAAACGTGCAAAGTAACGTAAAAGGAAACGTTATTTGCGTTTGGCAGCCAGAAGTGTCACAGCTCAGTTCGCATTTTCAGTTTGAATAGAACCACCCCGCGGCCAACGCATAGATTTCATAAATTTCTTATAATAAGCAGGCAAGCAATCAGAAAGCGTCCAACAGATTATAAGGTTCTCGTGTTGTCCGCTACGTAGATAAATTTAATATGAAATGGCTCAATGCGCCTGGTAACGGTTTATATTGGATTAATTTCAAGCTGTAAAAGGTTATTTAGTGAATTTTAGTATACTTTTACATTATTTTGTGCTTCCTTCATGAAAAATCAAACCCAAAACGAAGCCCAAATTGGGACATTTTTCTCTAATTTGCAGACGCTGAGAAATAACGCTTCCTCTGAAGATCACGGCAGCGCAGCGCCATTTAGACTTGTTTCGGTTGAGAATTAGCGAAGAAATAACACACAACTATAGGATAATAAATACACGATGTACCAAGACATTACAATTCAGCTTCAAAAGGTGATTATAACAGGCTCTTGTGGCACGGGATGAAAACTCGGAACTATTTCTTCTGCGTTGTTTTTGCATAAAGGGCTTGCCACCACCCTCCTACGCAATTTAACCCAGACACCTAAATTAATGGCAATAAAGGTCATATTATGTCTGAGCCTAGGATGGTGCTGATTATTGAACGGGTTTTCTTTGAGTTCTAAGGTTTCACTTTTTTACAAACAAAGTGGAGGTTTACGGTAATAGTGAGTGTAGGGAGATGTTGGTAGGCGTGGCACCACGCTATCACGGAATAACGGCATTTAAGGACTTAAGGTCGCTCACTGAATTGTGTTTTAACCTAGCTGATGTTAATTTTATAAAAACTCACTCTTAATAACCATAAAAATTGAAATACGGCTTTATTTAATCCACAATCATTATCGAAGTAATTGGTAGATTCTTAATTCTGGTTTAGTAAAAGTATTTGAAAACAGATGGCGTTTCAATTTTAAATCCCTTTTTAGTCAATAGCTTAATAGGTTCTTACTAAAGGCAAAATATTTTGTAAAATACGCCTCGAATAATTCTTTAAACAATACCTGAAATAGAACTGCCCTAGTTCATACTTCAAATAATTATGATCTATCAATTCAATCTCTTTGGCCTTTTATTAAGCTTTAAACTATACGATTTTCCTTTGAAAAATAATTAACAGTTTGATTGATGTTTTTTAGAAATAACAAAATTTTGATAATAGACCCTTTGTTAAATTACTCTGCAACTGCTTTACCCCTTTGGAGTATTAAGTGGACGAAGGCTTCGATTTGAGGCGGAGCCATTGTGAACGTGCCCCAACACGTTTGATTGTGTGTATATTGCTTTTATTTGTATTCCCCTTCAAACCAAACTCTTGGGTTCGCCAATGGTTTGAATAGATTTTACTTCAACCAGATATACTCTGATCTTTGTAGAAACTGTAAACCTTGTTTCTTTCTTATGTATGGAGACATAATTGAGAATATGTTCATTTTGAAATAAATTATTATACATATTGAAATAACGATGCCTAAACGTTGATGTAAGTATTCCTTGAAAATTAAACTGTTTTCACCTAGGCTTTTTCCAAATACAAAACACAGTGGCTTATATATCTGCATTGCAAATGGACTGAACATAAGCTAAAATTTTAAAACAAAAGAATTTTCATATTTTGCAAAGTCTTACTTAAGTAACGTTATACAGTTTTATTCCAAGGTTTAACAGTTTTTATAGGATTTTCTATTGAAAAATGGTTTTTGATTTTGATTGGAAACATTATTCTATTTAGACTTGACATAAAATTACAGTGTATGTGATAATAACTCCGGCAATCTGAAAAAAAATTAAATAAATCGATATCAGTTTTCGTTCTTGTAAAAATACACAGTTCATATAATGGCACATAGCTGCTGGATTTGTGTCAGCTAGGCAGGAACTTTTTGATTATCATCTGCTTAGTTGACGAAAATCTAAAAGCTTGTGAAGTTCTCAAGTTGCTCTTTATGTAAACTAGAAAGTGTAATTTACTGTTGGAAGGAGAGTCCTGTTGAGTTCGTAGAAACCCCCCAGAGTGAAATGGAAGTAAACCGATCTTTTTGAGAGCATGAGAAATATCATCTATTTGTATAAATTATATTAAAAGTATTGTTAATTTTAGAAAAATAAACTGTAGATATTCGCAAAAGAAAATTGTTGTATAAAGTCTTGAAGCGACATATATTACAACTTCCATTGTCAATGATATGTTTTTAAATGTGGTTAGAGAACACATGTCTCAAAGGACCTAAAATAATTGCTGGTCTATAATTGTAATATTTCAAAGGTTTTTGGTTAATAATTTGAAACTTAGTTGATAGTGCCAAATAAACATTTTTTATCATTTGATTAGTTTGGATTAAAATCTCATACATTCAAATGAATTAAAATAATAATGAAACATAAATTATGGAATTTAATTTTGTATTTTATGTGTTGATTTGTTAATACTCGAAAAACCGACTTAAGCGCCATCGAGATCATGTCCTTGTAAAATCGCTGTTATCAGTAATAGGGGATGGAAGTGAAATCGTTAAATGTAGTTTGCCCTTCAAATAGATCATTGCGATAGTCGATTCAAGTTAACCAGACTAGTTAATTTTGATATTACCTCATCGTTTAGTGGTGAGCCCGCAGATCGATGTAATTTCGCTCCAGATACTATTCGGTAAGTTTCCGATACCTAGAAATATTACAAGTTAAAATTAAAATGATTCAGGATCAGGAACGTATGAAAATGATGTTTGTATTGGTACATTATTCAGGATCCAGAGAAAATATGTTAGTTCAAACGACATTTAATTTTCCAAGCTTTTTCTCGTAAAACATACCGAAATATTTACTAATAACAGCTCTTTTGGGGTATGGAATTATTGTTTCACCAGAGCCCAGACTATAGCTCTGTGGGGCCCTGGTAAAGATTAGACGATAAATTAAAGCTTATTTTCAGGGGACGGAACAATTGCTTGCTTTCTCCTTTAAATTGTAAGTCCTAAGTTGTGAAACATAAACAATGTCTGGCCCGGTTAAAGAAAAATCTAGACCTGTTTTTTCCATAGATTATTATAGGCCTTTATTAAAAGGTGCGTAAAAATAGCGACCCTCCCAGCAAAATTTGAATTTATGTGAAAGACCAAAAAGAAACTGCAATTTCGTGACACGACGTCTGAAACGCAGACGATTTTAAACCGAAAACACGAAACTATGCGAGACAGGAAATTCGTTTTCATATAAATTCAAATATTGCTGCGAGGGTCGACATTTTTACCCACCTTTTAATAAAGGCCTATACATTTTAGGGATGTAACTGGAGAGTTTAACAGCGTCACTTTTCTAATTTGTTTCAACTTTTACCTTTGGTCGTCAGGCTAAAGGCTGAATAGGAAATATACACAAATTAAAAATAATTACCTCGTTAGACGGAAAATCGGACACTAAGCACAGCAACAGTAATTTCAATTTGCTAAGGGTAACTTTAATTTCAATATTGTCAAATAATCCTAAAAAGTAGTTTTCTTCGAACAAGGTCCTTTTGATGTAAAATGCCCCGAAAGACTCAGTCAGTAAACTTTCGAAAACACTCAGTGCGAGCAGGGAAGCCCAACTGTCCGCTACATTTTTGAAGAGGGAGTTCAACGAAATTAAATTCAATCTTTTCGATTCTACAAAATTGAGGTAGTAGTTGTCTTCTTGACCATCTTCTCGTTTGTTATTTTCGAAGAAATCTCTTAACGAGTCCTTAATCTCACTCAGCGCGAAATGAAAAAACAAAATGAAATAGAAAAATAGGCCTTCAACGGCAAAGGCGCCAATTACTTCCGCGACAGAGAGAGTTAAGTCGTTGAAAATTAAAACATAACGAATCCAAGGAACCATTAGTTCCGTATCTTCAATAATTCTCCACATATCCAACGCGAAGTCAATGACAAAGATAATTACATTTCCGACAATAAATAGTATTCCAAACGTAACAATTCTTTTTTTATAACGCTCAAATTTAAGAAATTTGCGCTCAATGACTTCGATTTCTTTGAAAATTGTAGCTAAAGCGTATCGTTTTCGAAACAGCAGCGATACAACGAGGGTACGATAAATGAAATCTTGGTAGATGAAGAACACAGCCACAGTAACGTCTTTCCCATCAGCATACATCGATTGATTGATTTCGGACGATCTGTTGAGATATCGTTTATCTATGTAGCTTTTTGGATCCGTTGAATTCAAAAACAGTTTAGCTAGAAAAAGTCCCAGCCAAATAACATTTGGTATCCACGTGTAGAGGTGAAAAGAAATTCTGTTTCCGCTTACAGATGTTATACCGATTATTCTCAAGAGAGCTGTGAAAAACTTGAATCCAACTGGCATCTTGTGGCGTCGCTTTGAAAATGATCTTTCTTCGCGCCACGAAAAGACTCTCCATGATGCGGATCTTTCAAAGACGCTGAGAGGCATGTCAAAAATTCACATTTTCGCGCTCAGATAATTTAAGCGAGTAGTTCCGCTTTTTGGGAGCGGCCGACTTTCGTTATTAGTCGTTCATTTTGAAGCCTGGAGAAACCTCACTGAATTTCATTGGCAAACACGTAACTGGCTGCTTGCCAGTGTGGATACTTTTGATGGATGCCAAATATTTTTAGAATTGTGTATCACTTGAAAAGAAAACATCTGCATGATTCGAGATGGACTG
The DNA here is from genome assembly GCF_980474605.1 of Leiobunum rupestre. NCBI lineage: Eukaryota > Metazoa > Arthropoda > Arachnida > Opiliones > Sclerosomatidae > Leiobunum > Leiobunum rupestre. The sequence goes on along the minus strand of NC_143385.1, from coordinate 25,235,956 downwards.
TAAGTTATATACCTCTGAAAAGGTATTTAATATATGTAACTTACATAACGGGAGCACCATTTTTTTGAAGGACTTGTAGTATATATTATATATGTATATCAAAATATATTTAACAAAATAAGATTATTTATTAAAATTATTATATAAAACCATATATTTTAACATATAAGGTAATATAACCTGCAAAGCAATCATTATTTATGAAAGCATTTGAAGAATTTCATGATTATGAACGAAGCTTGTAATTAATTATGCATTATATCCATGTATATATTTGCAAACTACCGACGTCACTATAAAACCGCAAGGAGGGAAATGTGGTCGGCCAATTTCCGGAGTTTCTAATGTGAGAAGGAATTTTAAAGGGGAGTACTTGAAATATATTGAAGTTGTTGTCTTCAAAGCGAGAGGTTGTCAAATCAATATTTCTTTGCAGATTCTGGTTTTACATTTTAGTAGATTGTGGTAGGTCTCCAAATGAAGCTAAGTTAAAAAAAATAAATTCTTAGCTGGAAAATAATATAATTTGTCGTTTTGTGAGTGGTTAGTACTTGTATTTAGGATTTTCGTAGATTTTGAGAATTGAGTTCAAATTTCTAGAGGACTTTTTCACTCGGAAATTCCAGATTAAGTTATCAGCTATCCCAGAAGATTAAGTAGGCTAGGAAGTTCGGAAAATTACCACAAATCTGTTGCCTACATGTATGTCAAAAATGTTACAAAATTACCTTTCATTAAGAAATGCTATTGTGAGCTGATTTGAGCGGCTTTAGTCAAAGGTGTGACCATCAGAAGAAGGATTCTTTAGCTGCTTTGGCTTTTTTGTAACCGGTACGAACTGTGGACGCTGGCGTAGGGCATAATGATGACGACCTCCGGTAGTGTTAAGGTAATATTTTAGGTACACCGGGCTCTTAATCTGACACATAGAGACCTGGAAAACCAAGACATGGAGTTGCCATGGAGACAAGAGATAGAGTCCGAACGTTCAAATGGAGACTCAAGAAACGAAGACTGGAGGCCCAACCTTCTAGTTAAGACTGGAGGACAAAAGGAATGACCCAACTTTCCAGTGGAGACTATAGAGGACCGAAGACTGAAGGTCCAACTTTCCAGTGGAGACAATAGAGGACCGAAGACTGAAGGCCCAATCTTCCAATGGAGACCGTAGGACCAGAGATTGGAGTCCCAACCTTCCAGTGGATACTGGAGGCCCAACCTTTCAGTGGCAACTGAAGAACTAGAGACTGTAGGCCCAACCTTCCAGTGGAGACTCGAGGACCGGAGACTTTAAGCTCAACCATCTAATGGAGACAAGAAGACATGATAATGGAGGCCCTACCTTCTTGTGCAGACTGGAGGACCAAAGGATGGAGGCCCAACCTTCCAATGGAGACTGAATTCTCGGAGATTGGAGGCTCAACTTTCCATTGGAGACTGAAAGCTCGGCAACTCGAGGTTCAACCTTCAAGTGGGGCTGGTGGTTCAGCGAATGGAGGCACAACCTCCCAGTGGAGACTGGAGGTACTGAGAATGGAGGCCCAACCTTCTAGTGGAAACGGGAGGCCCAATTTCCCAGTGAAGATTCGAGGACCAAAGACTGGAGGCCCAATTTTCCAGTGGATACTGGAGGACAGTAGACTGGAGGCCCAACATTTCAGTTGATACTGGAGAACCAATTTTAATGTGCAGACTGGAGGACGGAAGACTGGATGTCCTCTTTTCGAGTGGAGCCTGGAGGCCCAATCTTCCGGTGGAGAATGGAGGACTGGAAACTTGAGGCCCAACCTTCCAGTGGAGCCTGAAGGACCAGATAATGGAGGTACAACATTCCAGAGAAGAATGGAGAACCGGAACTTGGAGGCCCAACCTTCCAATGGGGACCTGAGTATCGAAGGCTGGAGGCCCAATCTTCCAGTAGAGACTGGAAGACCAGAGACTGGAGGCCTAGCCTTCCATTGGAGACTGGAGGACCTGAGACTGGAGGCCCTGAGACTGGAGGCATAACCTTCAAGTGGAGACTGGAGAACGAGAGAATGGAGGCAAAACCTTCCTGTGGAGACTAGAGGACCATAGACTGGAGGGCCAGAGACTGGAAGACCAGAGACTGGAGGCCCAAACAACCAATAGACTGGAGGATCAAAGACTGGAGGCACAACCATCAATTGGAGACTAGAGGATCAGAGTCGGGAGGCCCAACCTTTCAGTGGTGCTGGTGGACCAGATAATGGAGGCCCAACCTTCCAGTGGAGACTTAAGGACCAGAGACTGGAGGCACAACCTTCCAGTGGAGACTGGAGAAGCGGAGACTAGATAGTGTTGCCGAAATATGGTTGTGGTAAGATTATATTTTCAATTTATACTCGTATAGAAATATTTTTGCAATGTAATTTGAAAATTATAAGAAAAAGGTAATGTTTTTAAAAGAAGCCTTAAAGGCGAGAAGCTCTTTTTTTAAATACTAATTAAACCGTTTCTTAGTTTGTTACACTATTCTAAATACTCAATCAGATTGTGTTTCAAGCCCTTGCTGAGTTGGACAAAAGATAATATAACTACGTACCCTAGATTCGAAATCAAGCACTTTCACGTAAACGCAGGCTCTTACTGAGTTCCCGACGGAAGTCGGAAAAACTGGCCTCCATGGAGCTGGCAGGGCTACCGACATCAAGTTAAAACGTAAAGTTTTAGTGAAAATTGCGCCGTGGTTTTTGACTTGCGATTTTCAAGATACCAGATTTTTTTGCGTTATATTGTTTTGAAACAATAATCGATCATGCCTGTAGCTCTAAAAATGTTTTTAAACGAAAGAAAACTAAAAGCGAGTAATATAATCTTGGGTAATCTATTGAAATTCCTTATTTCTCACCCTGCTATGGAGCCCCATTTTTCCGACTTCAGGCGTGAACTCAGTAAAAGCCTCATGAGCAGAGATCGGCGGGCTCTTGGCTCTAAAGAGTCCGAGAGCTATTTTTGGGCGCGAGCTCGACTCTTCGGGGAAAAAGAGAAGAGCGCGAGTGTGAGCTCCATCCTTTGGGAAAAAAGAGAAGAACGCGAGCACGAGCTCAGCCGCTAAGAATAAAATAGAAGAACGTGAACGCAAGCTCAGCCGCTAAGAATAAAAGAGAAGAGCGCGAGCGCGAAATCAGCCTCTGAAAAAGAAGAGAAGACCACGAGCTTCAGCTTCTGAGATAAAAGAGAAGACCACGTGCGCGAGCTTCAGCGCCGCCCTTAGAGAGCGAAATTTAAAACAATTGATTCCCGCCTTTCTTCACGAATCACATCACGTGGTGCTTTTTCTGAATGTAAATTTCCCAGAATCTATCGGTCTCTGAGAAAGGGCGCTTCTCATTACGAGCAGACCGTGAGCTCTAGCTCTTCCTCTTAAAAGAGCGCGAGCGCGTTCTACCCCTCTTGTACTAAAAGAGATGAGCGCGAGCGCGGGCTCGCCCTCTTGTACTAAAAGAGATGAGTGCGAGCGCGGGCTCGCCCTCTTGTACTAAAAGAGATGAGCGCGAGCGCGGGCTCGCCCTCTTGTACTACAAGAGATGAGCGCGAGCGTGGGCTCGAACTACTCACTGTGAAAGAGAAGAGCGCGAGCTCGGAAATTTGGTTTTTGCCTATCTCTGCTCACGAGTAAACGGGCTATCGAGAAACGGCGAGATTTCAAAACTAGGGTACGAAGTTATATTATCTTTGGTTGGACGCATTTCCTTTTACGCTTCGTGTCCCTTTAAAAAAATCGCACCACCATAGACACAAGTAATCTAGCGATTTTAAATTTCATTAAATGTGTTTAAATGCATGTAAGTGTGGTGGTAAGCTCTTCATTCCACGCGAGCCCTACACTCACTATTACCGTTAACCTTAACAAGTTTATAAGAAAACGGGAATTCGTAGAAATAGGTAAAATCCTCTTTAAACAGTGGCAGAGATAACTTGCATACTCAACTCAGGAGCTTCCATGAAAACAGTGTTCATACCATCTTGAATTTGCAATGATACATGTAATTTTATGCGGCAAACGTTTCACATTTTCGAGTTTTCACCTAATGCCACAGGGTTGACTCTTACCCTGCTCTTCTTGCTTCGAGGCAAAAGCGAAATCCACTCTCACACCAAACCATTTAACAATTAATAATTTAAGGTTTTTAATTATATTTTTAGTTTCTTACTCATATTATGCAGTTATTGAAATCAAACAACGTTATAGCTCAAATTAAAGAATTTAGCGAGTAAATTTTTCCAAGAAAAGCTAATAAAAATGGTAGCTTGAACAGCGCTCTCCTAACACGTAGACACATCTGCCGATCTCTTAAAATAAGCTTACCATTACCAAGCCAGCTTAATCATACGGAAAAGTGCAGTATAAATAGCCTGCTATTTGAAGCGAGCCTAAAGTTGTCTGGAGGACTGCGTCTCACTTTAACAGATAGAAAACGTGTCGGCAGCGATGAAAAGTCAACCGAAAAGATATTTCATACAGAAATGTTTATGTTAGATTGGCACATCCAACTAAGTGGGTCTTTGCCAGGTTCCTTAAAAAATAACCCGCTTTAATGAACTGGTTCAAATTGAAGCTATTTTTAAAATAATTTTTTATATCACTTCTATTTGCTCCTAATTCAGAAAAATTAGTTTAAAAAAACCCCGTCAAATTTTTTATTTGAATCATGGTCTAGTTTTATCTTGTCACGATTGGAGAAATACAACCATTTAATATTTTTTTTTCAACTTGTAATATATCTTTTATAGTAAAAACTTTCGATTCTCTCTACAGAGCGTTTCCGAAATTGGTCAATCAGGATATTTTTTCGTAAAGCGTCTAAGACGTTGAGCTTTGCAGGTTGTATATAGCCAATAGAAGTTTCTTTATAATGTTTACGAAATGTTGCTCCGTTCGAAGTCTACGTGTTTTTCACTGAGTTATGAGGTCATTTAAAATAATAAGTTTATAACACCCAAAAAAACTTCTTTTGAAATGTTATATATCTGTGGTTACGTTTTTGTAGAAATTCAACTGTTTAAAAATTTATTGAATAACAATTTTTTTAAATTTCGTTCCAAAGAAGCTTTTGTGTTATTAGCTTTTTATTTATAGGACCTCATACCTCATTTTCAATCGGGTCAATTTAAAGCGAAATTATTTTATTTGTGTGCTTATGAGGTTTTCTTTCAACTTATTTTTTTAAAATCTTTTTGTCATACACCCACTGGTGAAAATATAATTTGACAGCTTTTCCTAAAATTTTCAAAAAATAGAAAGTTCTATGGCGGTATACACCTTGAAAGTTTAATTATTCAACGTTATATAGTTTTTGAGAAAAAAGACCTGATCAAGCAATTTTTAAACACTTTGTATACAGAGAAAGGCTCTATTGTGTTCTTTTTTTAAATTAATTAATTAATTTAAATGTAAAATTCACATTTTGGTTGTGAAAAATGTCATGCTGTTGATTAATTGTTGCGGTTTCGTTTACATTTTTCCGGTATAAGCTTAGTTTATTCCATAATAAAAACTAAAATTAAAATCAACAACGGATACTTCATGGTTAAAACGTTTTTATTTTTAAATTTTTTTAAAAATGTTTTAAACATGAAGTATCCGTCGTTGATTTTAATTTTAGTTTATACATCGAGACCATGGTAACCAAATTTAATTTATACGATTTATCTATAATATATTGGGCTGTAGCATGGAAGTATTTTTTTATATTTAGGTAGGTTAAACATGTTGAGACGATGTTAAGTGTCTCAACCAATCGAACCGACGGTCTGCCAGCATTCTTCTTCCATCAAGAATCAATTCAATTGGTACCATATCTACCCCCGGCGAATCGTATTAACACTTTCCTTCTCCCTAAGTATAAATAAAAACATAATCTAAAAAAACAAGGATTTAGATTTACGTTTTAAATTAAAATACTTTTATTTTTCTAACCTATTAAACAATTTGTAAAATCCAATTTAAATATAATACAAAAACTTTTAACGTTTAAAAATCATTAAATTAAATTTTTTTTAAATATTTAAACTACTACTGCATTAGGTTCACGTGGGAGTGCTCGTGCTCCAACACTTCTTCGGGGACAGACCGGACAGGAAGTGAGACATGTCTTAAAAGAGAATTCGCCTTCTCTCCTGGACGCGGACCATTTCTGAAAACCAATGAGAGCCACTGCGGACACTACGATTGTCGCGCCGAGTAAGCTAGTCCAGGACGGAATTTGACCCAAGACGGACATTTGCCAAACGAAGGCAAACACTATTTCAGAGGTTCGTGCCACTGACACGGGACCAGCGTGTTCGACCTGAAATCAAAAATTCATTTAAAAATACACACTTTAATTTTGCACAGTCTTAGAATGAACAAAGAAAATAAAGGCTTTCATTGATCACAGCGCCCCAAATTCAAAGAATGTAGAATTACATTGTCGCTTTCATTTAGCACACTGCCTCAATTAACAAATCGTAGAATTATAACTCTTTCATTTAGCCCAGAACCCGAAATTCGCAGAGTGAAGAATGAAAATAAACTCTTTCCTTTAGCTCAGCGCCCTCAATTCACAGAACGTAAAAATAAAATAAACGCTTTCATATCATCAAAACCGTAACTCTGCCATAGTCCTCTTTTTACGAAAAAATATTACAAGGTCGGCTTAAATAGGGGCCCGAAATGAACCTAACCAAAATCAGTCTCATCAAAAGTAATTATATCTGTCAGGGCTAGTGAAATATGTAATTAAAATCTTGGGAAAAGCTCAAGTACATATTCCAAGTGCGTTGACCGACGTACTATTCCTTCGATTGTCGTAGTTTTTCGTGCAAAAAATTTAACGCCTAAAATCTCTGAACACAGATGGAAAAGGTTTCGTCCGTTACGAAGAACTTCATTTCACTTATACAGTGCCTTCGACCATGATAAACATTTCGCCATGTGTCTCTGAGAAAGGTGGTTAGCCCACTAACGGTTACTTCTCTATGTGACTCACACTTTGAAACAGTATGTTAAAACAATAAAGTAATTTTACTAAGGTTGAATGACTATGTTGAGACTATTTTTAGATTTGCTTCCAATCCACCTCATGCTCGAAAAGAAATTGACCCGGTAGTTCATTTGTTCTCTAAAATAAACGTCTTCTGACGCGATTTAAGGGCAGGCCATTGACGTTTTCGTTTCTCCGCTCGTGCAGGGACTAAATTCATAGTCATTCTCCCAAAAGTCTACATAAATTCATTCTTGGATAAAAGATTTTTTAAGTGAGCCAAATTTAAAAGCTAGAGGTAATTAGTGTTGGCGTTAATTATACACAAGTGATAGCTTAAGTTAGCAGACGATATTTCAATTAAGTCTACTACTCCTTTTAGGCACTCAAGCGTTTTAAAATTAGCTTTGCTTTTGTGTAATTAATTTAATCTGAAACTAACTTGTGTTGCTAAAACAAACAGAAGCATCCCAAAGGTTCCTAAGACGGCACTAGCGACGACGAAGGTAGAATCCCATCCACAACTGGGTTGTTGGAAGTCCTTTCCAGAAATTAGCGAGAAGGAAAACGCGACGCCGATGGAAAAGATGGCCATCGTGGCATTCGTGATTGGAAATGGAACATGGGCCGCTTTTCTATCGGAAGAAACATTATAAATGATTCCATGATGCAATGGGTGCTTCAATAAAACCGATTGAGCAGTTCGCTAGAAAGTATTAATAAACAGAACCGTATCGTTAAATCTGCTCTATTTATGGTCATTGTTGCTTAAGCTTCAAGCGGTGCGATAAATAAGGGATGGTTTTCGAAGTACAAAAAAGCTGTGATGACCAGTGTTGACGCAAAAAATATCCATAGCGCCAGTAATGACGTGAATCTTCCCTGTGGTAAGTACAAAGGTTTTTACTCACGTATACAGAAAAAGTGTAACTAAACATTAAAGTTTAAATCAATAAAACTTTACGTCGATGGATATTTCATGGTATTTTATTAAAAAAAAACATTTAAAAACTACGGACGCTTTCGGGCTGTAGCCCCTTTTCAAGCGTCTGAAAAGGGGCTGTTACGCCCATTAGTGGAAACTAAGCAGTAGCCCTATGGATAGAGATTTTTTGCATTGGCACTCGCAATGGAGGTGTTTATACCCTATTGTAAAATGGAAACCAACCTAAGCAATTGACTATTTAACGTTTTTGTCGAACCTAGTTGAAATTGTTTGACATGTGTATCCATTACAATTGTGCTAGCTAGGCCAATCTGGTAACCAACTAACCGAATATATTTTGTCCATTGATCCCGCTTTGGTTACGATGGGGGAAAGCTAAAAGAGAGAGATAGGTTTTATTGAAGATCCTATTTATGACTTAAATACACTTTGTAAAAGAGCAATTATTATTTGCGTATTACCTGAGCGAAATGTACATAGCAGCCATAAGTATGCAACCAGCGAAAATTAGACCAAATCCGAATATTCGATTACTGAATTCTTGGCTGGACGAGGTGGAATCAGTGCCGAATATGAAGGACGGTCGGCACACTAGAAGCACTCCAACCAAGGCGAGGAGGACGGTTACAATCTACAAAAATTTCAAAATAACAATTACTCACCGTATAGACTTTAGAAATCATTGCTTGTACGGAAATTGTGATCGCCAACATAATTTTTCGTTAATACAAGATCGTTTTATGAAGTGGTTAGCACAACTTTTGTTTATTTGTTCATCTAGATCGTCAGTTTTTACTTAAAAAACATGTAGAATGGTTAAATCTAATTATCTTTAATTAATTATATAAAGAAAATTTATCGAATATTTTAATAGAAGTATAATCCAACAAAATGATAAGATTCACAGACGGAGCATCGACATGTGGGGCATTTATTAAATATTCATTAAGTCAAAAAAGTTCTACTAGAATTCATAAGATGGTGTGACAAGATAAGTTATAATCATCCCTCTAATGACTCCCCTAACCAACATAAGATTACGATTGCAAGGAAACCTTTGCAATGCGTTATTCGGCAAAGATAGGCTAGTGCGCTCTCCATAAAAAGCCTTAAGTAAATAATTTATTTTTGCTACAAAAAAACCTTAGAGCTTTTTTTAACCTATAAGATCATAACAGAGGCCATATAAAAAGCCAAAATTGTATTCAGATGAAAAAGAAAATGCAGGCAGCGCGTGACTTCCAAAAGAAAAACCATGCCCAGCTGAATTTCGCAAATGAAAGCGGATAATATCTCCCGGGAATCATGACAACACTTGCTATAGCTTCTTCTACATATAAGCTGTTAACCTGAGACATTGAGTTGGGAATATAGTAATACTAGAGCCAAAATTGGTAATTGAAAGCTGAGGGCACGTCCTTGAAGTAACGTACGTACCGAAAGATATATCCTTAGTTGGTAGCATCATCTAACGCAATTTAAGCTAGCTGTGCTATCTACCACCATGTTAAAGAAAGTTTAAGCAAACACTATTAAAATAAATATAAATTTTTCGAATGATAGGTGAAGCCGCCGACTAAAGTAGATGCGAGCGTCGAATTTTGATTTCCATAAAATTTTCCTCGATACCGCAACCACAGCAAATAAACTCAATGGTTTACGATAGAGTTTCTTCGCAGAAATTGGTAGATAATATGTAAAGAGAAAGGTATACACATCTTTATTGCAATACGTGTGAAATTTTTACACACGCAAGTTGACTAGTAGTGCGATGATATACACACAATGATCTTAGCTACTACATCGGGAAAATAAGGTTGTTAAATCGGTTCATAACACAAACCTTGTGGAATTTTATATTTTAAATCGTTAGGTGCAGTTAGTTAGGTGTACGTAGACGCGGCTGAGAAAGGAAAGCAGAGGGAAGGAAATTCATGCCTTTTAGAATTTACGTCAAGCCTCTGAAGGAAGGTATTTTTTCATCTTAAAAGCAAAGACAAACTTCACTGGTAAAAAATATTTATGATAAAACGAAATATTGTAGATATGAATTGAACGAACTATGTTTCAGACTTAACCCTACCATTCCCAAAACAATTTAACAACTTTTCCCGAATCCCTCGAGAAATAGGAAACAAATATAACCAGATCCAATCAAACATGAAAAAACCTTCAGATGTGTCACCCATATCCTACTGATCATTATTGACTCTTTCAATAACTTTTCTATCGCGATTACGTGTATCACCATCTAAATATTACTCGCGTACCAAGCCTCACCGGACGTTGGATTTAGATACGAAAGCTAAATTAAACAATGTGATAGACACAATCGCAGGGAGTCAGACGTCTTTAAATAAATATCGCTTAAAGGTTAGGTGGAAAACAATAACATACAATAAAATAACTTAAATTTCAGTTTTCATTAAAATGATATCATTCAAAATAAGCAATACTAACCCGACATGAGCCCCACCCAACATGATCTGATTTGACCCGATACAAAATGAGCATCACCCGATCTGTCCTGTTTTCCCCGATACGAAATGAGCCCCACACGACACAACCGAACCTTACTTGACCCTATATGAAATAAGCCTCACCCAACCCAACTTGACTTGACTTGACTTGACTTGACTTGACTTTCCCCGATACGAAATTAGCCACACCAAACCCACCCTGCCCTGACTTACCCCGATACAAAATGAGCCCCACCCCACCCAACCCAACCTGACCCTAATTGACCGGATATAAAATGAACCCCCACCCGATCCAACCTGACCTGACTGGACCCGATACGAAGAGAGCCCCACCCGACCCGAACTGACCTGACCTGACCTGACTTTCCCCGATACAAAATGAGCCCCACCCGACCAAAACTGACCTAAATTGATCCGAAACGAAATGAGCCCCACCCAACCCAACATTACCAGACTTGACAAAATGAGCGCTACAAGACCCAACCAGACCTGACTTTCCACGATACGAAATGAGCCCCGACCGATCCTACCTGACCTGGCTTGGCTATCCCCGATAGAAAATGAACCTTACGGGACCCAACCTGACCTAACTTGACTTGATACGAAATGAGCCCCAAGTCCAACATGAATTGACCCATTCGAAATGAGACCCACCCGACCCCACCTAAACTGACTTTCCCCGATACGAAATGAGCCCCACCCGACCCAACTTGGCCTTACTTGACCCGATACGATACGATATGAGCCCCCAGTTCGACCCAACCTGATCTGGTTTGACCCAATACGAAATGAGCGACACCCAATCTGACCTGACTTTCCCCGATACGAAATGAGCCCCACACGACCCAACCTGACCAGACTTCACCCGATAGAAAATGAGTGGCACCCGACCCAACCAGACCTTACTTTCCACAATACGAAATGAACCCCAACCGATCCAAACTGACCTGGCTTTCCCCGATAGGAAATTAACCTAACTGGACTTGATACGAAATGAGCCCCCAGTCCAACATGACTCGACCCGATTCGAAATGAGACCCACCCGACCCCACGAGACCTGACTTTCCCCGATACGAAATGAGCCCCACCCGACTCAACTTGGCCTTACTTGACCCAAAACAAAATGAGCCCTCAGTTCGACCCAACCTGATCTGACTTTACCCGATACTAAATGAGCGCCACCCGACTTTACCTGACTTTCCTCGATACGAAATGAGCCCCCCAGTCCGTCATGACTTGACCCGATCCTACTGATCATTATCGACTCTTTCAATTACTTTTCTATAGCGATTACGTGCATCACAATCTAAATATTTCTCGCGTACCGAGCCTCACCGGACGTTGGATTTAGATACGAAAGCTAAATAAAACAATGTGATAGACACAATCGCAGGGGAGACGTCTTTAAATAAATATCGCTTAAAGGTTAGGTGGAAAACAATTATATAAAATAAAATAAGTTAAATTTCAGTTTTCATTAAAAGGATAAATTCAAAATAAGCAAGAACTAACCCGACATGACCTGACCCGATACGAAATGAGCCCCACCCGACATGATCTGATTTGACCCGTTTTGAAAAGAGCATCACCCGACCCGACCTGATATGACCCGATACGAAATGAGCGTCACATTACCCGACCTGACTGGACCCGATATGAAATGAGCACCACCCGACCTGACCTGCTTGCCCCAATACGAAATAAGCCCCCAGTACGACATGACTTGACCCGATATGAAATGATCCCCATCTGACCTAGGCGGACCTGACTTTCCCCGATACGAAATTAGTCCCCCAGTCTGACAATACTTGACCAGATACGAAATGAGGCCCTCCAGTCCGACAGACTTGACCTGATACGCCATGAACCACACTTGACTCGAGCTGACTGGACCCAACAAGAAATTAGCCTTACACAAACTGGACTGCCCTGACCTGTAACGAAAAGAGCCCCGCCCCAACCGCCAGATATTTATAATCAGAGTTTCTACCTCTGATATTATTAAATATTATAAAACATGTTTCTAATATATCCCATTATTACATTAAAAAAATTTAATTTGTTTAAATTTAAAATTTGCTGAGTGCTCAAATTTTTTAAAATCACACTAGCGCTTATTCTTTACATATCCAAGAAATGTAAAGGTATCTGAAAGAACGTAAAAACTGACTATTATAGAATAATAAAATTATTCGGCTGACTACATTAAATGTTTTCCCTGCGTCAAGAGCCCATATTTTCTTTATTTTTTATTTTTATTTTATTTCTTGTAATGTACTCGATTTCCACGCTCGGTTAAAATTCCCCTTTGTTCCTCGCGATTTCGACGCTCACTATATATCTTTTAAAGCTTCCGCTTGTGACGTCAAAAACACGATAAATGAAACACTTAAGAACCATTGATATTTATTTTAAGAAAACTAGTAGAATGATAACATAAGTATGTTACGTAATGTAATTATGAAAATGTTTAATAAAATTAAGGAATTAAGTTATTAACCAATCCTGGATCAGTTAAGTAGAGAATCCCCTAGTTTTTAAATATGACCAAGGAGAAAAATACTACTAACAATGAATATAATACACTATAAGGCAAATATATATCAATTTCTCAATTTAACCGGCCAAGAATATAACTCTTCAAAAATAGTTAATACACTATCATTTATTTAATCGGAAATTTGTATTTTGTGTAAGCAAATAGATCATACTCGCCTACCGATAACGACATCTATTGAGCTAACGAGTTACTGCACTAGAGACGCCATTTGATTTGATGGCCAGCAAATAACATTGGCAATATTAGGTGATTATTAACCTACTTGAAAAACTCCACATTTCTCTTTGAGAAGAACGCAGGCGAATATGCTAACGAAGACCGGAGCGCTCAGTAGAACCGCGGTACCATCCGCAATTGGAATGTACTTGATGGCGTAAAAACTCGTTATTTGTTGCACGGCACCAAATAATCCGGTTAAACATAGACACAAGACCGTTTTTCTGTCTAGAATGTCTTTCAATGATAGACCTTTGTACACAGCAACGGCCAGAAACGCGAACAGTTGAAAAAAACCCCGATATATCACAAACAACACAGGATCAGCGGACTCGACGATTTTGACTAAAAAATACGCGATGCTGAACGAAAAACTGGAAAAAATTGCTAATAATATTCCAGCCGCTGGAAAAGTAGATAAATTGAAATTCCACGGACATCGCACTCTACCTTTGTTACCTAACCGCACAATCGAAGCATTTCGCGTTCGATAATCCGATGAGTTTTCGATTAAAGAATTTTCATAAGCAGTCGTTGTAGTCGCCATGACTCAGCGGGTACCCAAATTCGTCTTCTTTCCTTAATGGCGATTTTGACCTTAGATATTTTGCTCTTAAGAATAATGATTTCTATCTTTCAACAGATTATCTAGAAAAAATATTAAAATCTTATATTAACAATAACAACTGTTAACAAGGTTATCTTTACCTTTAACATGCTGATCTTATAATTTGGAATTTCTGAGTCATTTGTTTTAGCAATATATTGAACCGTATCTTATAACCCATTGATATGCGCCGACTGTTGAAGAGAAAAGCCGTCGAATTTAATTTGTTTCATGGTCTGTAATTAAACGGAGAGGAAGTATGAGCCAACGTGCAATGTATAGATAAACCAACGGAACAAGATAATCTGTGATACGCTGTCAACGTTAATTCAGCCAGATTAAACAATATACAGGCTATAAACTTCGTTCTAAAAAATTAAAGTTTTGACATTGAAATATTACTAAATATAATAAAAACAACCATATACAAGGTGTTACGGAAAAACAAAAATTAAGTGACGTGTTCTTAGGGTCATATTGAGTCGAAAATGACTTATGAACATGGGTCCCAAAATGCATTGCTTTCGAGTAATTAGAGGTCGGCGGAACAAATAAATTAACCGGCAAATTTCGATCAATCATAAAAATTTTGGTTAACTATTTAATTATGAACACTTTATACGAATAAACAACGATTTAATATGCAAAAATAATGGGTTTTTTCTAATAATTTTTGGATAATTGTCGGTTATGAATAAAAATAAATAATTGGATAATTTATCATTCAAACGCCTATCTCTACGAGTAATGGACCCTCGATATTATTTCTGGGGACACCTTAAAGACTTGGTTCGCGACATTAATGACCTACGATAACGAATAATTGATGCCAGTGGAACGATCCGTAAGACGACCTGGAATCTTCGAATGGATTCCAGAATCATTTGTAGGGGGTCATTTTGAACAATTTTTGTAATTAAATTAAATTGTACTGGTTTCATGACAATTGAAGAATAAAAATATCCCAATTCAAATTGAAACTTTCATTTAAACTTTGAAACACCTTCGTTTTACGTAAAATGTAATTTACACACTTCATACTACTTATTCTAATTTAATATCGTACTTTTGATACAAGTGATCGTTTTCTTATCTTTTTCGAAAAAAAATACTTAATAAAAAGAAACAATTGGGTCCAAGGAGTAATAGAAACTGCACATTTGCCTGTTTTTCGACGTTTTGGAGGCCGGTTTTTGTGGGCCAATTACACGGAAGCATTTTGGGACCCATTTTTATTAAATATTTTTGACTCAATATGACCCAAAGAACACGTCACTTTATTTTTGATATGCTAATCCACAACATCCTGTTTATTTTACAAGAATATAAATGATTGTCGGAGACTGTACTGTTTCGGGATGTTTACGTGGTCTACACAAATAAAAGTTAAAAATAATTTAAAATTAAGAAAAATAGAAACAGAAATTACTAATATAAACCTACCAATGAAAAGTTGTGAAATAAAAGAACAGGAATAAATTTAACAATCCTTTTACTAATAAAGAACCAAGAAAATGATTAAATAGGGCCTTAATCATACCACCCTTTTTTCGTTTACCAGGGCAATACCTTTTTAAAAATAAACAAGATGATATCGGGTTTCGTTTACATATCTGATAATATACGACTTTCCGCAAACCGCAGAAAAGCAAACGCAAAAATATAATAAATACCAACTACCATAAATTGCTCTTTGCTCGATGGCGCTACATGAAATTCCCCTATCTTTGAATAATTAATTTACTAATTTGCAATTTATATTTTTTATTAAATTCCTTCTGACTAAAGCTGAGCACTGACCACGTTTATTACTTTTTTTATTAAAAATCAGCTCGTCTTAAATTAATTAATTACATTAATTCACTTACTACTCGAACATTATTCCTCGCCCAACCGGCACGACTAGATTACTCAATATAATAATATAAAGTTATAAAACCAAGAATATATTTATTTGGATTTGGTTTTTATGCGGCACGAGATGGGAGGGGGGTTCGAATTAATTACTTTAAAAGTCGCTTGATGACTAGGGCGTAAGCAAGGATAATACAACAGAGGTTACAAAAGGTTGAGGCCTGGCTCGTGACAGGAGTCTCCCACAACGGGTGGATGGGCTGGGTTGAAAAAGTGGGGACCGCATCCTTGTAAAACGCTGACTGTTGCCATCTGGAGGCAAAACTCCGCGACTCGCTTCGCGGTGAGAGCTAGAGATTCGGCTTAGACCTATGCCAAGCGGGTTATTTCAAATGTTTTTATTTTATTTATTTCGAAAATGGGAAAATACTTCGTGTATAGTGAGTATAAAAATCTTTGGCTGCTGCGCCTTAAGTTTTTATTTTTTTTATTTTTAGCATAAAATAACTGTAATCACTTTGAATTTGATCGATGTCTCGCTTAACGTTGATAAATTCTTCCTTACTAAAAGCATGGGCTGGCTTGGGATTGTTGTTATAAAGAATCCCTGTGATAAGCCATATGGGGCTGCTTCGGAGTGAGGGCGCTACAAAGCTGTTTTACCAGGATCAAAACTTATTTCCGCCCTTTTTCATTCCCCCCTTATTCTTCTACGGATGGGGGGCAAGAAACGCAATTAATTTCGTATCATCTCCTGTGTTATCCTTGGCTTAAGGTGGTGCCTTGGGTATTAGCCAAGCTTATTATTATTATTATTATTAATATTATTCTTAGCCTCACCGGCGTGCGCTTGAATCGTATCAGAGGACGTTTAAGGACTGAGTTTATTTTCATAAATAGGAGCCTACTTTTTGAGCATGAAAAGGGATTGGGAGCCAAGCCACAAATCATCTCAACATACTCATTATCTCTAAGAATAAACACATATATTCTGAAATATAACAATTGTATTAAAAAAAATTATACCTTACTATGACTAGATAATTATTAATTCATTCCGAATGTTTTTTGTTGAAACCAGTCTACGTGCATATTTCGACCGAATAGCATTAGCAGTACGAGAAAGTAGATATTTCTCTCGTACAAAAAATACTATAATCTTCTGATATTCAACTTAAATAACCGAATTAAATATAAGATCAATAAATAAATACGACTTATTAAAGAAGTTCTGTTAAATATTCTAAATAATTGAGGGCTTATCATAAAAGAGTGTTAGACTGATTGATATTTGTTAATTTTAATCTTTAATCAGAATTTTACCCCTTTACTTCAAGAACAGGAAACAATTAGCGCATTTACATAACGATTATTTCAACAGCATTCTTTTAAAGAAAGCCAAAGCTTTCACTATGAAATTTCGATAGCTTAATCGCTTAAGCTAGGTGCCCACTGGCTCTCCGTTTCGTATCCGTCCTGCCTTCCACAAAGCATTGTCTCCGTTACGAAGCAAAGGCTTGTGGAACCTAGGACGGAGACGTTACGAAGAGAAGTGAGCGCTTGGCCTTACGTGTAAGATAAGAAATGATAAAAAGTGAAAGTATCGTTTTGTAAAACCACTTAAAATCGTCGTAAAGAACGCAAAGGGGGGAATGGGACTGCAGCTTTTAGATTATTTTACGGAGAATATTCGTGGGGAGATCCATAGCTTGACTACATGGGGAGGGGACCCTTTAGGGTAAAGACATTTTCAAGGGTGGAGGCATAGGTAGTACGGCCGTGGCGGCCGCCATATGGGAGATTGTAAAGGAAGGGGGGGGGGTGCGAAACGCTCGTAAAATAGTGTATTGCTTCGGTATTTTGCAGCTATACCTGATCCCTGGCCATTTTAATGTTTCGTCTACGACACCATATCTCAAACGGAAAAGGAATTATTTAGAAAAATTAATTTTTATTTATTTATTATCAATATAGGTTTTATCAGTCCATAAGTTTTATAAATACGTTATACATAATATTATTAATATAAAGCACATCAAATATTTTTCATTACAATTTTCTTAATCATTGATTTGAACTTGATTTTCTTTATTATAATTTATTAATTATTATTAATTATTATAAATTTGTAAATAATTATTAATAATTATTAATTATTATAAATTTGTAAATAATTATTAATAATTATTAATTATTATTAATTTGTTAAGAATTATTAATTTGTTAAGAATTATTAATTTGTTAAGAATTATTAATTTGTTAAGAATTATTAATTTGTTAAGAATTATTAATTTGTTAAGAATTATTAATTTGTTAAGAATTATTAATTGGTTAAGAATTATTAATTGGTTAAGAATTATTAATTGGCCAAGAATTATTAATTGGTCAATAATTATTAATTGGTCAATAATTATTAATTGGTCAATAATTATTAATTGGTCAATAATTATTAATTGGTCAATAATTATTAATTGGTTAAGAATTATTAATTGGTTAAAAATTATTAATTGGTTAAAAATTATTAATTGGTTAAAAATTATTAATTGGTTAAGAATTACTAATTGGTTAAGAATTATTAATTTGTTAAGAATTATTAATTTATTAATTATTATTAATTTATTAATTATTATTAATTTATTAATCATTATTAATTTATAAATTTATTATTAATTTGTTAAGAATTATTAATTTGTCAAGAATTATTAATTTGTCAAGAATTATTAATTTTTCAAGAATTATTAATTTTTCAAGAATTATTAATTTATTAATTATTATTAATTTATTAATTATTATTAATTTATTAATCATTATTAATTTATTAATTTATTATTAATTTGTTAAGAATTATTAATTTGTCAAGAATTATTAATTTTTCAAGAATTATTAATTTTTCAAGAATTATTAATTTTTCAAGAATTATTAATTTTTCAAGAATTATTAATTTGTTAAGAATTATTAATTGGTCAAAAATTATTAATTGGTTAAGAATTATTAATTGGTTAAGAATTATTAATTGGTTAAGAATTATTAATTGATTAAGAATTATTAATTGGTTAAGAATTATTAATTGGTTAAGAATTATTAATTGGTCAAGAATTATTAATTGGTGAAGAATTATTAATTGGTCAAGAATTATTAACTGGTTAAGAATTATTAATTGTTTAAGAATTATTAATTGGTTAAGAATTATTTATTGGTTAAGAATTATTTATTGGTTAAGAATTATTAATTTGTTAAGTATTATTAATTTGTTAAGTATTATTAATTTATTAAGTTATTTATTTATTAATTATTAAAAATTTAATTATTATTAATTTATTAATTATTATTAATTTATTAATTTATTATTAATTTATTATTAATTTATTAATTATTATTAATTTATTAATTTATTATTAATTTCTTAATTTATTATTAATTTATTAATTATTATTAATTTATTAATTTATTATTAATTTATTAATTATTATTAATTTATTAATTTATTATTAATTTATTAATTATTATTAATTTATTAATTATTATTAATTTATTAATTATTAGTAAAGTCACGTACAGACTACACAACTTTATTAGTGCCAATTAGTTGTTTATGTTCAATTGACCAACTATTTGCACACAATAAGCTGCTCAAACCTTTCCTTTAATACGTTGGTTTTATTTAAATTAAGGTGGCTCACAATAATACAGCAATTGTCCAAAGAGGGATATCGATTTCGCATGCTGCCAATTTTTCCGTGACAATACTTACTGTTTGAAATTTATAAATTTGGTTTTGTAAATGACCATTTAGACAAGATAACTGTTATTTCTATAATTACAATATTTTATATTAAAACAGATGACGGGGCAAATATTTAAAAGTTCGTCAAGGAATAAATCAATTTTGTTGGTCAAATATAAAATAGCTAAATATCTAACATAACTGTACACCAAAAATCGGTCACATAGACGAAAAAGCTTCAGTGTTGCTCCTCAAAAAGTGAACTATTTTTCACCGTTCACAATTGTTTGGCAAAAATTTAGTAACTTATATTATCAAAGGTTGTATAGTCTGAAAAACCCTTTACATTAT
Organism: Leiobunum rupestre; assembly: GCF_980474605.1. Classification (NCBI taxonomy): domain Eukaryota; kingdom Metazoa; phylum Arthropoda; class Arachnida; order Opiliones; family Sclerosomatidae; genus Leiobunum; species Leiobunum rupestre. The sequence goes on along the minus strand of NC_143385.1, from coordinate 25,216,232 downwards.
AAATAAATTTCCTTATAAAGAACTCAGCGTTTACACAATTGGTAATTTGTCATGTACATAGAAAAGAATAACTTTGAAGTAAAATGCGATAAAAACGTTAATTTTCATTCAAAATTTTCGAAGATAAAATAAAAATAAATAGATTTGGAATATTTTAACGGTTCAAGCGTATATTTTGACTCAACCGGTTTGAAACTGTTTTACCAATTGTCCAAAAACAAATAATCCACTTGGCTCTATTTTAAAATCTGTTGATTGAAGTAGCCTGCGATGAAGACGTGCGCGTTATAATTACATCCCACGCGTTTTAAATTTAAGAACCTTTTAGTCCAAGAGCCCATGACAAAATAAGCATGTGATAAGGTACACGATGGGTTAAGGTATTTTTTAAATAGGTTAGTGATTTGTAACAAAGAACTGTTTGTCTTACGGGTCAAAGTGGGGCTTTCCGGAAATACGAACCACGTGACGTCACTTCCGGTGACCTTGAAAATTGATATGACCCGATATTGGTATCACTCCATTGGTCTTAACGTGCTCTTACCAAATATCGCTAAATAAACTTTCAAATCTGAACCAAGAGGCGTATTAGATTCAAAAACTAATTTCGTGCCCCTCCCAAATTTACATGTATAAGACAAAATAACTTTTTTAGTCTTATACGCCGTTTGGTTCAGATTTGAAGGTTAAATTAGCGATATTTGGTAAGAGCACGTTGAGACCAATCTAGTGATACCAATATCGGGTCATATCAATTTTCAATGTCACCGGTAGTGACCTCACGTGGTTCGTATTTCCGGAAAGCCCCACTTTGACCCGTAAGACAAACAGTTCTTTGTTACAAATCACTACCCTAATTAAAAAATACCTTGACCCATCGAGTACCTTATCACATCCTTATTTTGTCATGGGGGTCATTCCACGTGAAATCGTCAAGCGTTGTTGCTCGATAGTAACGGATTTCGCCCAAATTTTTTTCCCTGGTTTATTTACCGTAAATATGAAGCATCCTGGAGTTTAGCGAGCTAATTTCAAAAATTCGAAAAGTTATGATTTTTTGAAATTTCATGCATTTTGGCTAGAGTTTCGTTACTTAATAAACATTTTTTTTAGTAACATGATTCGTAAAGCTCTTCAAAATATGGAAATTGGTACTCATAGCTCAAAAGACCTACAGATTCCGAATTTGGCTTCCAATTTACTCTATGGGCTCTAGTGTTTGATATAAGAGCTGATTGGGGGGGTAGCGTAAAACATCGTTTTTACAAAGGGGTCCATCTCAGAATTCAATAAAAATTTCAAATAAGCAAATGGAAAGGTCCCTCTTAAATTTGGTGTTGGCGAACAAATTATTTTTATCAAAACGAATTTTTTTAAATCGGTCAATTTTCGCGTTTTTCGCAAAACTGCGGTGTATGAGCTGGATAGAGGGGTGGAACTTATCATTTATTTAACGAAATATGCCACATCCAAATTCAACCAAAAGTTCAAATAAGCACCTTCTTTAGTATAGAAAGGCCTCTGTCAAATTTGGTGTTGGCGACGAAACTATTTATATCAAAACGATTTTTTTTTAAATTGGCCATTTTTGGCATCTTTCGAAAAACTTCAGTGCGTGAGCTTAGGCGGGGTGGCATTTAATATTTAACGAAAAAGGCAACATTCAAAATTTTCAGTATTTAGCAATGCAATCATTGGAGACGGACGGACGGTCTATATATATATATATATGTCGGGAAATTAGTCCGTACTATTCGACGCGTCGCCTGCTTATACACTATACAGTAAGGTTATTACAATACGTTTGGCGCAATATCCGGGTTTCACACTATTATCACGGTTTATATATTTACACGGGTTAGACTACTTGTACCTTCATGCGTGCTAGCGTTTTCTGACAGGCAACCCTGTTTTCTACTATGATACTGGTACGCCCTCTAATGTATATAAACAGTACTAATTAATTTATTATTAATTAAATTTTTATAAATTTAAATTATAAATACACTAATGAGCTACCGTAATTTGATAATATGTATTTTAAAATTGTTGTGGAAACAAATGAAAAATATCGAGAATCACTAATCAGTTTCATTCACTCTCACGGTATCTCAACTTCTTATAACTGGCCCAATCGAAAAGATGAGCACTGTATTCCAGAGTGTGAAATACTTTGCCCTGTTAATAATCCAAAATCGCTAAGGGGAAGGCATTACTACTTTTCAAATGAGTGTATATTAAAGGCTAAGACAATATTTAAAAAAATGTAAATTAGGATTTTATTTAAAATTATCTGTTTATTTTATTTAATATTTTAAATATTTCATAGAAAATAAGAATAGAAAATTAAAAATTAAGTTCTTTGAAACCTAGAAATCAAAATTTGTCGAAATTTCTGGTAATTTTGGAAGGGATCTTTAAATATTAAGTGTCACCCCGCCTAAGCTCACGCACTGAAGTTTTTCGAAAGATGCTAAAAATGGCCGATTTCAAAAAATTCGTTTTGATAAAAATAATTTGTTCGTCAACACCAAATTTAAGAGGGATCTTTCCATGTGCAAGGAGGTGCTTATTTGAAATTTTTATTGAATTCTGAGATGGACCCCTTTGTAAAAACAACGTTTTGCGCTACCCCCCCCCCCCAATCAGCTCTTATATCAAAAAATAGAGCCCATGGAGTAAATTGGAAGCCAAATTCGGAATCTGTAGGTCTTTCGAGCTATGAGTACCAATTTCCATATTTTGAAGAGCTTTACGAGTCATGTTACTAAAAAAAATGTTTATTAAGTAACGAAACTCTAGGCAAAATGCATGAAATTTCAAAAAATCATAACTTTTCGAATTTTTGAAATTAGCTCGCTAAAGTCCAGGATGCTTCATATTTACGGTAAATAAACCAGGGAAAAAAATTTGGGCGAAATCCGTTACTATCGAGCAACAACGCTTGACGATTTCACGTGGAATGACCCAACTTGGGCTCTTGGACAATTTTGACAGTTACAATTTTCAAGTGATTAATTTATTTTCTTGGGCTATTGGAGAAAAGGTCATCGATTCTTTCTACAATTTCCGTATTCGCCGTACTATTGCCCGTCAATCCTTTTTGTTGTGAATTTCAGTATCCATGGAGACGCTATTAGCTTGCGTGATGACTGAGACCCGACTGAGAAAGTCCCTGTGGTGCTATAAATAATTCCCATTCTCATCTTCTCAAATATTTTCTCCTTTGGCACGCTTAGCGACTCTATGTATTATGCTTACACTGCTCAATTATAGATAAAACTATTGCAGATAAAACCTAACCAATGTAAAATTTGGTGAGTTTGTGAAAAGAAGCCATTTTATATAGACAAACACAAAAACTGTATTTATAAAATTAAGGACCAAATTCGGAGGGGCTCTATATCCAATTTTAAAGAATCATTACTTTACCACCCGAGCTATAAAAAATTGTATATAGTTTTATACACTTGTGCTAAGATGCTATATATTAGAGACGAATTCATTTCCTAGTAACCTACTTTAAGCCTCGGTCAAATATTAGTTGCATTTGAAATTTATATTGTAATATTTATTTTAATTTAATTTTCATTATTTATTATAAAATAATATTATAATTACAATTTGTCTACGTTTCATTTTCTACGAATTAATATATTTATTGGTCTAATTAAAATTAAATAGCCCCTTAATCAGATTACTAAAAAAACATTTTCTCGACACCCGTGACCTTCGTGAAATCACGTGGGATTACATAATTTCTTATTAAATCTGGTCACCGATAGAAGGCGCTTTCCGCAGTTTTTAACTCACGAGTAATAGGTCTTGCTGGCACACGCGCTCCGTGTAAAATCGGGGTCTATTTTATTTCATATGTTTATGGTTCGCCTATAGTGTGGGAATCAGATGTACGGATATTAAACGTTTTAAAAACAAAAATAACATTTTAGACGAAACTAAACTTTTATTGTTCCCAAAATTTATAGATTTCTTCAGGGATTCACAATTCGGTCATAGATTTCACGATTTGGTCAAATATTTCGCGATTTTGTCAAAGATTTCGCGATTTTGTCAAAGATTTCGCGATTTCGTTATGAATTCGAAATCTTTTAAGATTTATAAATTTTGCGGGAAGATTTAGTGTTTTTTTAAATAATTTCGGAATTGTTTTACGATTTCTTGAGATGTGTACGGGATTTTGCACGAGTGTCCGACCCCTCAGTGGCGGTGCACCCGCCTTAAGTATAGTTCAAAGAACGTGTGTATAAATTTCCAAAGCTGTATGATTTCCGTAAAGTTCAGGTGTTTTTATTACCATGCATTCACACTTTAATAAACTTGGTTTCCCGTAGCCACCATTTCCGCCATTTCCCCTCACTACATCCGCCATTCTGGCTTACTAACGGTGAGACTAGTTGGGGATTAAAGATTTATAATTACTCCAATCATCACACAAGCTTTTCTTAACGTATTTCACCTTTTTTGAGTATTTAGGGGGGGGGGGCAGTTTTTATGAAACTGTGAATTATTTATATAATTTATCGGTTACCTTTTTTAAAAGGAAACATTTGTATGTAGTGCAAAAACGACATCTGAATTTGCTGCCACTATTCCATACATAATATTAAATTATATTTAAAACTATTCTTTTAACGTAGGTCACCTCAGTTGTAAACAGGTTGATAAATCAGATAATACCAAATTAAATAGTACATTTCTTTCCGTACTACTACTACTTATAAACAACTTCGACAGCAGTGTTGCCGTTTACGTTTTGTATAGAATGGCGAAGGCACATATTTAATTTAACCTATTATAAAGCATAACAATAGCAATAATATGTATATTTATTATTAAAGGATTAATGAATGTTAGTATACACATAATAACAATAAAGGAATGTATATATAGATTCCTTTATTGTTATTGTGTATGTATATATATATATTATTTATGTCGTTTATAATTTTAATTCAATACTTACATCGCATTAGAATAATTAATATATTAATAGCAGATAAAAACTAACTAATCTAACTAATATTTTTATTATTTTTATTTTAATTCAAGGTTTTCCAAAATACCGATAAAGGATTAACGATCTTACTATTTCAATTAAAAGTTGAAATCAAATTTTTATCCAATATGGCCAGATATTTAAATATTGAAAATTTTGATGATGGTTACCACCACGTAGTTTTAATAGACTTTAAAATGTCTAGCAAAAAGTTCTAAAGCTAGGGATTTCCTTAAAGTCTAACATTACCAAAAGTTACTGGACCTGGGCGTGACGTGCACTTGAAACGGTAAATCGTAAATTCACCTTCTATTTTCCCAAGGCCAAATATACCAAATAAATTAAATTTTGATCAGATTTTTTATTGAATTTAAATTTGTCCTTAGGTTTAATTTTCCCAAAGCCAAATACACCAAACAAATTAAATTTTAATCAGATTTTTTATTGAATTTAAATTTGTCGTTAGGTTTAATTCTCAAGTAACCTTGGCTTTCATTTTGGAGCCACAAACAAAAACCCTGATACTAGAAGATCACAGAACGAAAAAAAGACTTCTCGTTATAACAAGAAATGTATCAATGGACGATAGCAATAATCTTTAATTAACTTACCGAATGAGTCAGTCTACGTTGTATCATTCCATGAGATGTTGAACAACAACGCAAAACTCTAAATATGTTACGCGTAGATGTTGAACTGGCTCTTTCGCTTTGACACGCGGTGAGCGGGGAACATAACAACTCGGTAAAAAACCGAAACGAGAATCTGGCGTCAAGCCACCTTTCAAAAACTGGCTCTTCATCCACTGAAAGAGTTTAAAAAATCTCTTTGAAATTTGCAATTATAATGACGCAACTAGCAAAACCTCGGGGTAACGAGCTCACCTTCAATTATTGTCGACTTTCTTTTTTCATTACCGACTGCCTATTAATATAAATTAACAAACTGTGCCCTAAGCTCACAGTTACTTCTATCTTTTTTTATGTAGTAGAGAGCTTCCAAAGTAACAGGTTATATCGGCAAACGGCCTTCGCTGCGAAACTAAACCGTGCGCGTACACTGTCGGCGTTTTTCACTGAATGAGAATGAGATCGTTAGGAACCTGTGTACGGGTTTTATTCACGCTACGTAGTTTATTATATACGGATCAATAACTTTAAGTCGCGTATGAGGCTTTTACAGTAAAGCAGTATTGTAATACACGTGTTTTATACTGCGTATTTACACGATTGTCAAATAGACAAAGTGCATAGACTAAGACGCCATCTAAGGACATAGATAAATTAAATTTGTTTTTTTAAAGGTAAAAGTATTTTAAATGTTTTTCCCATTTATAATTTGTTAACAGTTGGCAATCCAGGATTTTCTTCGAGGTTTGCTAGACTATGGAATTCTCCCAAAAGGCATACCAGTATGTGATTTTCCAAACAATCTGTTGACCACAGCCTACTTAGCCGAACACCTGTTTGTCGGGGTTTTTGCCTCACATACGGGCATACTACTGGCACTGTGGCACAAGCTATTTCATGTGGCGGCTCAGTGACCAGGGTTACAGCAAGGTATGGACCCGTTCCAGAGATGGAAAAGTATCGTGAATTTAGGATAAAGGGGGCGTGTCTCGTGGAATTAACGTATTTTTCCAAAAATGCTTTGCCGATAGATTTTTACGAGTCAAATAGTCCTAGTATTTTCTACTTCTATAAATAGGAGCTCTCGTTAACGCGTTCGGAGGCGGAATAAAGCAAGGTGTTAACAATATAGAAACTGATGTCACGCTGGAAATAATGAATCGTTAGTGACCCAATACTCAGAATTGATAAAAAAAGTGATATTTGCCACTACCAATCTACAATTTACCTGAAACCGCGATAATTGAGCTACAAATGGGAATGACCAAGGCCTAAATTGAAAGGTGTTGCATAGATTCTGCTACGCGGGTAAGAATTCCTTTATCATTATTTTTATTTTACAATAAAACAAAAAGATGAACGAAGATAATAATAATAATAATCTATTCTTTTTAACATATTTTTAAGGCCCGTTTTCATGAGAACGATTTGCGATAAAAAAACAAGCGATTTGCGAGAGATATGTTTAAAATTCACGCGATAAAATTCCTTGCTGTTTTCACGATGGCGATATTTTGAAGCGGGTAGATCTAAACCTCCGAGGGGGTAACCATTAGGTTTTTTAGTGTACACCGGACTACAGATTACTTAGTACTACAGAAATATTACGTGTACTACACGTATTACTGAACATTGATTGTATTACCAATTATTACACCGTACTGACATATATTACACATTGTATTACACGGTACTACGCGGAATTACGCGGAATCACACGGTACTACGCAGTATTACAGCTATTACACAGTATTACAGCTATTACACAGTATTACAGCTACTGCACAGCATTACACTATACTACAATTTCTGAAAGGAATTTAACGGTATTAGGCAGTACTACAAGTTTTTAATGGTATTACATGGTAATACCAAGAATGTATTTATTTATACCTATGGAGAATGTCTATGTCGAGACGTTTTTTAGCGTTTCTCTCAATCCACTGGTCCCCCCAGTATGCTCCGCCGCTTAAAATAATTCAAAAAGTCCTAGTTTTTCATTGGTGGGTAATATTTATGTCACTCGACATGATGGAATCAAACGCTGGTGGCGTTTGTTTTGCCCCCCTCCCCACGCGACGGGAGTTAAGGCGTGCCCGCCGATTGTCACAACATAATCATTCTTCCTAAATATAAATAATTACATACTTGGTAAAACCAGAAGTAAATAATGTTATCACAGCCTAAATAGTAGCCTCTTCCTCTTACGACTTAATTTTAACGCCAGTGTTATTTAAAATAATATTTAATCGAAATAGCAATGATAGCAAGTCCAACCTATACGCCGAAATTCACAATCGGGGAGAGAAATACCCCTTTGATTAAAATCCGCGGCTCAGCACTGGCATAGATAGATAGAGATAACTAATACCAATCGAATGACGCCTGAAAAGGACCCCGAGAGCAACCTCGAGCCTCGGATTAACCCGAGGAAATGACATCAATTATAACTTACTGAGTTTACAGCACACATTGCTGCGATCGGACGATACGACGAAACCTTCGCTCGACTTACGATCTCAGTTTCTTAGAAGAAAATCAACGAGAAAAAGCCTCGGAAAAAGGGCTAACCAAGGACCAAACGCGAGCGCACCGTCGGGAACTAACCCATAATACCCATTTCTAATTTTTCCATAAAATAAACCAAGGCATAAAAAACGTCATACCATCGGCTCGACCATCGGTGATTTTCCCGCTCGGGCTATGCAAGTAAACGTCGTCGTCCCCCCGCACCATTCCCTCTTCACTTTCGCCGGGATTTTCACCTTCACCCTTGCCTCAGAGATCCACTCGTTCCCGGCTTCCTATGTTCCCTCTGTCTTTCCTAAATTTAATTAGAAGTATTTTCCCCTATATTTCCAATATTACTTAGGTATTACACAAAATCATTTGGTAAATCATGAGTTTCAAATATTATGCAATAATGCACTGTACTATACTACTACATCTTAATAGACAACGTACTACACTTACTACGCGCAATATTACTTGATATTACGCGATATTACACTGTATTACAAGGTAATTCACCGTATTACAGAATAATTCCCCATATTACCATACTACGCTGTATTACAAAGTAATTTGTGGTATGTATTCTTAATTCAAATAGAAATGTACACCTACTACACGAAGTGGTTACCCTCGTTAACCTCGAAGCGAGGCCGATTTTACCAACATCCCTCTCTTCCAACCAGAACAGACTTTTTCGCGTCTCGCTGGTCGATTCTGGGGAAACGTTGTTCACGTGATCTAAAACGTGATGGGCTTCATAACAGAAATCGAAAGGTGTCGCGGCACGTTGTACAATGAATCTTATTTGAGTTGTGTTTATTTTGATTCCACAGTTTTTGTCTCGGTTTTTGTTGATTGTGTTTTCTTTCATATGGAAATTACGGCTAATATTAAACCAACCAAAGCATTAACAAAAATAACTATAAAAAACAAGTTGGCAAGCTTGCCAAAATATACCTCTCCTCGGAAGAATTTGCCCTTGGGTGTATTAACTACTGGACACGGTACCCAATGATATTTCGCCATCAATAGCGTCCTCCACAAAAATGTTATCCCGGTGCTATCCCAACCAGTAGATTATTTTTTATTTTAATTCTAAATATTACAAACGTTATAGCATAAAACAAATTTCCAATATCAATAGAACAAAAAACCAACTTTAGACCCAAAACGTTATTAAATTACCAAAGCAACAAAATGAGAAATAGAAAATACAAAATTTAAAATTATTAGAACGCTCACGAAACGTAAAATATACGTGCAAGAAACTATTTTATAGGGAAAAACCAACCCATTGCATTATAGGTCTTAAACAATCAAATTTATATGGAAAAACCAAAGTTAAAGCGAAAACCAAAACTATAAGTGAAAGCACTAATAAAAACTGTGTGGGCTCATGACGACAACCCAACGAAGCCGATAAAAATCAATGCAAATAAAAAATCGTAGACATGAATTATCCCCCACATTATTAACAAACAAGAAAAATAACCAATAGAAAAATATATAATAACTACCCCACTAAGTAACAAGTTAATTAAAATACTTAGGAATCAAGAAAAAGTCAATCTAAATACCCATAGTAATAAACATTGTATTCACAGAAATATGTAATAAAATATTATTATATAAACCCAATCAAACAAAAAGGTAATTCAAATACATAGAAATAAAGAAAATGTCAATCCATACAAACAAAAAGGTAATTCAAATACATAGAAATAAAGAAAAAGTCAATCCATATACCCACGGTAATGAAAAATGTAATAGAAAAAACCAAAAACACCTTACCGTTAACAATTCCCGGCTTATAACGCACACAAAAATGCCTTAACTGAATAGTGAAGGCTATACAACAGCGCATATCTCTAAATCTAAAACCAACGTAACCATATTAATGAAAATGTATCACATATTTAAAGCCGATAAGAAAACACGTAAAATAAATTAAGAAGTTACGAGTAAAGTAAGCTAAACGAAAAAAGCGCGTTGTATACCATTTGAAATTGTATTCATAAATGAATTTCAACGGTTCAAAAGTATATCAATAAACATCAAACCAATGCCACCCACCGCAGGGGCGTCGGAACAGGGGGGGGGGGGCAGAAAAACATTCTAGATAACCACTGATAACAGTTTAATTTACCTAAGGTTAATGTTAATTGAGCTTCTAAGTACGACATTTTAAGGATGTAGATAGAGTGTCAGGTAAACTTATTAAAAATTGGCCCAAAATACGTGAGCCAGAATTTACGAATTCTCCAGAAAATGTCTCTGGATAGCGTTTTAATTACGATAAATCCGGTCTCATAAATTTGGTCTCGTAACTTTCGAAATGTAATCGTTGTTCTTCAAAGAGTCACTAATAGATGACGCCGTCGCCAAGAATTGAAAATAGGGACAACATACAAATTAATGACATATCACCGTTACTATATTAAACAACAAACAAACATTCAGCTAGGCTAATATGAAAAGGCACCACCTTAGGCCTAAGTCATCAAGCGACTTATAAAGCCATTAATTCAGGTGACTGGGTTTCAATGCTCCTCAAAAGCGTATTTTTTTTTGGGTACCAATGCCTTGATACTAGAAATCACCATAATAATCAATAATCAGCTAGGCTCTTACCCAAGGCACCATTTTAACTCGAACTCATTAAATTAGTAAATATGCCGAAATTTATTTTGTTATGATGAAATTCAATTTCGTTGAAAACAGAATATTAAACAGCATTTAAAACGGTTGTAATGCTAGTTTATTTTAAGTAGATCAAACTATCCATTAAAACAACTAGTTATCTTGAAGATGATCTGCTAATTGTTTTTTAGTATAGCAGGATACACCATGATGAAAAATTAAGCCTGAACGGCAGTCCTATAGACGTTTCACCATTGCTTTAATGCCGTCCAATCAATTTTCTCTTTTTCGTGGATCCTGGTGTAGCCCCAAAATAACAAGGCAACGCTTTATCCATCGAAAAACCTTTATTGCCTGGTTTAGTATTTCTCCCGAGGGGTCCGTCACTTCGAGGAATCACGTACGGACCTTGATTCCGTGATTCCGAATCTTAAGAATCTAATCAGGAATATTGAGAATATTCGAATCTTCGGAATCTTGGAATCCTACTCGAATCGAAGAATCACAAACAAATCACGGAATCTCGTGCGAATCACGGAATCAATGATTAATCACGGAATCTAAAATTGATTTAAGGAATCAGTCATCAGCCTCTGTCACACTTACAGCAACTGTCGGCTCAATCATTGCCACCTGTATTATGAAAAGGCCGCTGTTATTAGAGATGGCCATGAATCTATATCAATGAAAAATTAAGTTAAATTTTAACCAATCGGGTTTCCAGAAGGGTCGGCGGCCGACGTATAGGATAAGGCTTTCCAGTTGACCACGACGGCACAGTGCGCCCTAGCAACCAACCAACATTCTCTAGCGGTGTTCCTGGATCTATAAGACGCCTTTCAAAACCTTCTGTCGTTCAAGGGTTCGCCGTCCTGCCAACCGCCCGCCGCGACGATTCTCTCGACTTGGTTGACTACCGCTAAGGAGGACAATACTTCGGATTAGCTGTGACAACTTTTCCTCGTGGCTCTAGAACCTCATGGAAAGAACGCTACAGTCATCTTTACCGACGGCTCGTTGCCTAAGGGCTCGGGTGGGGTGGGTGTGGCTTTCGTGATCCCGGCTATCAATGTCACCACCATTCGCGGCCTTTGTGATGGATACCAGTGGCCCATAACTCTCCTGTGGTGTCCGGCTCATGTTGGAGTTCCGGGCAATGAAATGGCGGGAGTTACTAAGCTTCTACGCCCACCAAATGTGGACTTCCTCCTCGCGGGGGAAAAAGCGACTGCCGCAGGGCAATTTCATCGGCATGGACTCAAGAGTGGTCAGAAACTAGGACACAAAGGCCTTTTCTAGACGCGGAGCCTTGTCCTGGCTCTCTAGCCATTATGCGGATAACGTTAACGCCGCGGGATGAAACGCTACTCGTGCGCCTCGGTAGACTTCCCACTAGGGCGATTCTCCATCGCTTTAATCTTAGTCCCACGGCATCCTGCGCTCGGTGTGGAGCCGCAGTGGATGACGCTTCCCACGCTTTATTATCTTGCCTATCGCGACGGACGGCTCGGGTTTTTCTTCTTCGGGCACTTACGACTAGGGCTCTGCCGACCAATCTATTAGACGTCCTCAGTGCGGTACACGCTGGATTCTCCGACGTCGTTGCGGCCACCTATGACATTTTACGTAAAACCATTCAAGCTTGAATATAACTCTTTTCGGGCCTTTTGTATTACTTTATGGTATTGTTGTGAATGAGTCTCTCTCCTGTGTGCATGGCGTGAAGACTTCCAGTCATATACATCAACCTTTTATAAGTTATTCCGCCCCCCCCCAAATGATAACGTCGTCAGAGAGCCGTTGTTGAGCATTATATTTAAACAACTCATGCTCTATTTAGTGGACTTTAACCTAAATTATATATCCCGTGTTAAAAATTTTGTTTATAATTGCTGTAATTTATGTTATTCTTCACTTTACAAACGATCTAATCAACGCGAGGTGTACCTATGATTATCGCCTTTTGGGTCAAAATGTTTCTTCAAGTGTTGGTTGCACGAAAAATCGATAGCAATAAAAACGAATGAATGCGGGCTTGTTTTGAAGCCCAGGACGTTCTCTTTCGAAAAATGTCATTGTCGAAACAAATATCGAAGCCGAAGTGTACTAATTTTGAGTCCGAAACTGACCTTTTCGCTCTCCAAAATCCTGAAGTTTTCCGCGAATTTTCTCCTCAGTAGCACGAGCAATTTGGGGCAAATCGAAGCTGTAGTTTTATTCCTAAAATAGAAGGAACTGAAGTGGAGGGATTCATTTTACTTGTAGAAGTTTTCAAACCAGATATTTTTAATTGTAATATTATGGCGCTTTTCTTTGGGCTGCTTTCTCTGCTCCCGGAGTGCTCCGAAAGTCCTTGCGTGTCCCATTGGGCTTTCGAGAGCAGATCCCGCAGAGATTCGCGTGTCCCATTGGGACGTTGCTCCGCGAGAGAGGCTGATTTCTTGCTCTCTGTTGATCCGAAATAAGTGACGGATCAACGGATTCGGAGCAAGTTTTGTGGAAAATGGCGGCGGTCAGGGAAGAAGATTTACGAATTATTTTGTTATTATTAGAATCTTCATCATCAAGTTCAGGGGAGGAAGATATTTTTGAACATATTTTTAAGGATAAAGCGGAACATCGGAGAATTGAGGGGTTTATTGAAAATGTAGTACATAGATTTTCAAATGAAGAAGTACATAAAGGTTTTACTACCTCTACTATATTGTAATGTAAATGTAGACTGTAGACTAATAAGATAAAATTATAGTTAAGGGAGAATTTTCGACTAACCCGTGAAATGTGTTATTCCCTCGTCGCGGAATTTGAAGCTTCAGAGTTCTTTCCACCAATGAAGGACATGGTGGCCGTAGTGCTATTTCTGCCGAAAATCACCTTTTGACTCATTTTTACAGCGTTTTAGGCCTATGCGTCTGAATTCTATACAAGAAAGTTGGAGAAACAATTGTTTCTGATTGGGAAAAGCGCGCCAAAAATAATAATTCGAAAAAAGTTACGTTTATCATTGGAAAAGAACTCTCGTCCGCTCTCTTAAGGATCGATGACGTCACACGTCAATTTATTTGATCCGAAAGGGAGTTGAAAGCGGTTTCGGAGCTACCCAAATAAAAACGCCATTAGGCTTATTATCGAAATAAAAAATATAAGCCTAGAAATTAATTTTTCAAATCACGCGGCGCGGCGCGAGGAGCCTTCGGTTTCATATCGATTCGCCTTGTGCAGGCTTATTTCAATAGCTCTTTCTATAAAACAATATATACGCATACATGTATAAAAAGTTTTATTTTTTGGAACGCGCCCTTCCTAATATTTCCGTGTAGAGGGTCTCGTGCGTTTTCGTGCGAGCTCAACAAAAACCAAAATATGCGCGCGCTCTCTAAATTTAACTGTACGATGAATCAAATTGCTCGACTCTAAGGCGCACCGTGATCCACGCACGGAGCACGAGCACCGCATTAGAATTCTGTTAGTAGAATCCCATGGTTCAATAGGGTTTTTTTTTGTTTTCGTAAACGGAATTAGTAGCATCATAGTGGCATCAAGAATTTGTATGCAAGCCTAAACTCTATCTTTTGTAAAGCGACCAATGAGATAACTCGTTGTCAATGACGTCAATGACCACGGCATAATTCAAAAACATTTCCCGTTCTTTTAATTATTTCTAATTATCTACCAAACGTAAAGCAACGAAACTTTATATTCGGGTATTTTAAACGTAATTTCTTCGTTTAAAAGTAATATTAAGGTGGTAACGAATAATTTGCAACTTACTCTTTAACTATCCTGTTTTGGTGTCAACGATAGCGACATCTGTTGAAAAAAGAGCTACTTGACGTCGAGCCGACACTTGCTTTAAGGCTAGAAAACGGTTTTTGAGTGATTTGAAACGGTTTTAAGCGATTAAACCAGAGACAATTTATTATATTATAAATTATCTCTGATTTAACTAGGTTCACAGTTATGGTCGAAAACGATTTGAAGAGCTTCGAAACCTTTTTAGGCGTATGTGTGAACGTGGCTATAGTTGAATCGTATTCGTATTACTGAGCATACTAGCAGTATTAGCCTCGCTATTAGCTCGTCGTATTCTCGGGCGTATTACAATCGATTACAATTTGGTTGGCTCGAAATTTTTTTATTCGATTGTAACGTGTGTGACAGTCCATTTGATTAATCAGGGCGAGATATGTGTAACGGGAATGCCAACGGGGGATACGAGGGGACAGGGGTGGGGACACCCGTTGGGGGATTGGTGGTCGTCCTCACACGGGCATGCACAAACTCTGCCTCGCAGACGCTTGGGATTACAGGAGTGAGCCACTACTCCCGGCGTTGGCTCGAATTTGGAACTTGGAAGGCGAGGTTTGAATCTCAAGCAGATGGAAAATAAAGTGAGCCCCTTTACAGGGTGGGAAATAAGGAACTTTTTAAAGAAAACCAGTGAGTGGCAGTGACTATCGATTAAGCCTTCAACCCCGTGCCCTGAAATACCTGAGCTGATCCATAATATGTATCCGTAGACCAAGTTAAATTAAAGGCCACATCTGCTTTCGAATTATTACAATTTCCATTGCGAAATTATGACGTAGAGAGTGAAAAGTCACCTGCTACTCGATTTTCGGGCTGGATTTTTTAAACACCAGTGGGACCCTTTTATTAAGAGGTCCAGTGAACCATTGACCCCTCAACTGACCACCTTCGATTTAATTTTTAAATATTTTTTATAATATTCGAACAGCTAGATTGGTTTTGGTTGCGAATAGGTTACTCAAGGAACCTTGTACAAGTGTGTAGCCGAACAAGAATCACATAATCGAACTAGAATCACGGAATCAAATAAGAATCAAAGAATCAAAAGAATATTAAGGAATCATGCCGGAATCACGTAATCTGGCTAGAATCTAGAATCTTAGCAAAATCAAGAATCTTGATTCCAGATTCCTTGATTCGGAATCTCGTACACGATTCCTCGAAGTGACGGAACCCTCGATTTCTCCTATTGAAAGAACGTCGCATATTTAGCAATTTTTGATGAATTGTATATCTTCTGTGTGTTATTCGAGGTTGCAAGAAACGTTCTATTTTCCCATTAATTTATATAGTTTAAATATCATTAACTAATGTTATTAAATATTTCATTTATTTTAATGACATATCTTTATACAAAGCATGTGTAATTTGGCTTTTCCAAAAATTTCGCATTAAATTGCCGACATTTTTATAGTTTGGTTTTCAATTTTAATCTGTTGGTAAGAAGCTTTAAATATTAACTGAAATTAAATTTGGATTCGCTTCGCTAGTAAACGTGATTCTCTTTTTTGATTATCATACAAATATTTTAGATATTTCGGCTTTTTGACGGGCTATGCTCGCTCGCCTATTCTTTAGTCCTTTCCCTATTCGTCGGACTGTCGACCATTGTACTTGGATTAATACCGTCTTCGCGTTACTGTCAGGTGTTAATGACTAACAATTGGTAATTCGCTTACAAGCTCGTCTCACTAGTCACAGTGGACAAATCGTTCTTGAGCTAAACCTACATTATTTAATCTATACGGCACACGGGAAACATTCAGGGACGTACCTTTTGGGGGGGACAAGGGGGAGCCCCCCCCCATCCAAAGTTTTGTAGAGTTGGCAAATCGAGGTGGACTTGGCAAAAGGAAAATTATGAAACTTGTTAGTTAATTAAAAAAACTCCTAAATCGATAGTAAACAAATCATTTAGAATTTCCCAGCAATTTATTTCCCTAAAGTCATTAACTATGTTTGATATTTCTATGTAGTTGCTTCTCCTTATGTATAACTTTCAAGACCTGATTTCTACGCTAGGCAGCTAGTGTGTCGGAACTTTAGTTCAGCCTTGTGGTAAAACCTTTTTAAATAGTCATTTTTCCTACAGCACCTTATAAAATTGAAAGGCAGATAGACGCGTGATAGAGAATATCGGTTGTTCGTTATTATTTCAGTGTTCATTTTCTACGTTAAATTTGGCAATCTGTATAAAATTTATAAAAATAGTTTTAATTTCTTTAGTAGATGTTACAGTTTTTTTAGGGAAAATTAGGTAAGTCGTGAATATTATAGTGATATTCTTTAGGAAAGTGAAAATTTCACAAGCCAATATTCCTTAAGTTGCGTTGGATAAAGATAACGTGTGATCATATGGTGTGATACAGTGTCGGTTGTTCTTACGTTAATATTTCTGTAATAAGTGTTTGAATTGTTTATGTTATATTTCGGTATGAATAATTCCAGTTATTCAAAGCAGTTCAGTTAAACAACAACTAGTATTCGTCAGGATGAAATGTATCTATTTTTTACTACAGCGGGTTACACGACGAGAAAATAGTAAGCGGGTTTGATGGGATTTTTAAATTGCTGTAACATCGTTCAATCTCTGTTTTCTTCTTCGTGTATCTCCTTTATATATAAAGAGAGTACGCAAATGCTTCACTCAATATAACTAGTAGCCGAGCCGTTTTCGCCATTGAATTGGGAATAGTCCCGCTAGAATGACATAGGCTCGTTCGGTAGTCGTGGTTTCGCGAAACAAATTCTGAAATTTCCAGTCGGCGCACTCAGCCGTCAACTCTATCATTATACGGGTGGCGCCATCTATAACTTCTAAAGTACATTAGTACCATTAATTCAATTGTATAGTA
Source organism: Leiobunum rupestre (assembly GCF_980474605.1). Classification (NCBI taxonomy): domain Eukaryota; kingdom Metazoa; phylum Arthropoda; class Arachnida; order Opiliones; family Sclerosomatidae; genus Leiobunum; species Leiobunum rupestre. The sequence goes on along the minus strand of NC_143385.1, from coordinate 25,198,767 downwards.
TATAGTTCCTGCCGCTAACAGCGGATGGCGCCACCGATTATAATTTTAATGAAACAATTAAATTGAAATCTACCGTAACAATCCAAACTTAGGCGACTTGACAAACTTTGGTTTTTACTTGGCAAATTTAACTTACCTCCCCCCCCCCAAACGTACTCTCTTCGGTACGCCCCTGGAAACATTCAGTTCTCCAGAAGACGACAGAAAAGATTGGCAAATATTCGGGATATAAACCGAGTAGTCGGATTTTGAATCTCAGTTATCCTCTAGCGTTGAGATTATAAAATACGATGTTCATATTGATTTCATGTTATACGCTATATGGCTTACTGCTACAATTTCGGGATTTTAGAGTGGATTTTCATATCAGTGTTTTTAAGAACTTAAAATTTAATTTTTGATAAATACGGTTTGAAATATTTCCGAAGTTAAAAGATCATTAAACACATATTTTACCCCTCCATTAGGCAGACCAATTTCCACAAGAGAGTTCGCAACGTGCGAACAAAACCACATTTTCCAACTAAACATTGAAATTTAATACAATGTGGACGCAGTGCAGTTTATTCGCTGTACAAGAAGCTAGTACTGTTGATTGATATGAGTTGCTTGGTTTTCTTTATTATGTGAATTAGGAACATTTTGAACCTTCTTGGCTTTAAACATGCGATAGCCTTTACTTTCACGTTTTGGACGGTTTATGAACAAATTGTAGTTCAAAATATTTTGTGCACTGAATATATTTGTGATTACTCTTAACTGCTTATTTCAGATTCCTATAGGTAAGATTTTACCTTTGTAATCACTGACGGTTTTGTCAGAAGTACCTACCACTGCTGATGTCAATTTGTCATTATTGGCATAAATTCCCCATGCTTGAAATTAAATTCTAAATGATTAAGAATTTACGTAATTTTTTTAGATATTTCCGACAGTTTCTTATTCTGTGAACTAATGCTTTAAAACATTTTAGTTTATTTTAAAGGAAACGTGTATTTTTTATAAATAATTCTGAAAACATTGGAAAATTTCTCTTTATTAAAGTGAAAATATTTAACCGATTATTTATGTAAATAAGATCAAATAATAATAGCCGGAATAATCCAAGCAGTAAAAGTGCCACCAAACCAACCGTGACCCATTATTCGCAGAACATGGTCTTAATCGAGAGTTTGTCTGTAGACACTCATTTAAAAATCATTAATACTTCAGAGGTTATTTCCAATGGGTTTCCGGAAAGGGATTTTGTTTTCAAGAAATATATGATGAGGTGTCTGTTACGCCATGCATTCGGTTATGAATAAAGTTAATTGAGATTGTAATTAGGTAACGTTGAACAAATAATTTAATTAAGCTCTTTGTAGGAACTTGCGTGCTTAATTGAACCTTTCGTCGGCTGATTAAAACTCTAAAAGTGTAATAATTATTCGTAAATTTACCAAAAATGGTAACATTTGTTGTTAAGGGCTACTTACCAAAACCCCGCGTCCAGTCCAATTCTTCATACATCATTTTTGGGTAATTGTGTTCACTCTCGACATTGCATCGAAGTCGGATGGAATGGTACCAACTTGACTTTTTCCCCAATATAAATTTAACTTTAACACTAAAAGAAAATCCGGAAATTATGCGTTTAGAAAACTTCCAAAACGCAATTTAAATCAAACCTCTTACTATTATTTATAAATATTTAAAAATGTAGCCCTCCCTGAACCAGCAACCTAAGAAAATCTCAAACCCAAAACCTGCTCCACAAAATAATACAATAGCATAGGATGGTCAGTGTGGTTCGCTTTCGAAGTTTTTGTTGCAACCCTTATTCTCAAATCAATAACCCTCTTTGTTGCTCTTACAATTTTTCATTGGAAAGATGCATTGTTATAAAACAATAATTATTATAATAGTAATATTATATATATATATATGTATATATAGGCCTATAAATTAAAAAAGAAATTCTGAAACGTATCAAATGAAATCAATATTGGTTATATTTTCCTGGTCGAACACAAAAGTGGTAGGGTTTAATAAAATAATAATGAAATAATCAAGCAATATTATTTTTTTTAATAACTAATTTTAAATAAACATTTTTTAAATTTAATTAACTAGTTTGGATTAAGAAACTAGCCTAGTAAATAAATACAGATAAGTTAGTTTTGGTTAACAATTAAGCAACAACAAGCCTAATAGGAATGCATGAATCTAATTATAGTACACAGGAAATCGAACCACTGCTAGTTCTACGAAAATAACGCTATGAAGTCTTTGATGAGTATTTGATACCTGTCTACGGTTGCTAATTATTGCCATTTAATTCAATTTTAATTTTTTTTATCTCGACGACCTATTTGGTCCAAGTTTCGCGTTTTGGTCCGAGAATTTCGTAAATTTTATCATGACATTTAATTTATTAAGGTTAATCTTTTTTGCCCCCTTTTTACTGTGGTCGTTTCTACCTTTTCACGTATTTTCACTGCACTATACGTCTATATTAAAAGGTGGGTAAAAATGCCGAGCTACCCAGCAAAATTGGAATTTATATGAAAGACCAATAAGAAACTGCTATTTCGTAACTCGTCGTCTGAAACGCAGACGGTTTTAAACAGAAAACCCGAAACTACACAAGACAGGAAATTCGACTGCATATAAATTCCAATTTCGCTGGGTGGGTCGACAGATTTACTCGCCTTTTAATACAGGGTGTCTGAAAATATTCGGCATGGACATTTTTCTCGAAGACCACTCATACCAAAAATCTGAAATTTTCAGGCTATGTTCCCTAGTAATGAACCTCTTTAATCTGTAAATTTCAGAAGAATCGGAAAATATTTCTCGGATTTGGAAAAATTATTTTTTCACCGGCAGGTGGTAGACAAAAATGGTCAATGACAAAGTTGAAGAGAATACTCTGAAACCTAAGAATACATTTTTTTGTGAATATAGGGGTGTTTGGACCTAGATAATGGGTCCCGAAAAAAAAACAAGTTGGTAATATTTAAATTATACTTTTTGTTTAAAAGTACTTATAGTCCAAGAGCCCCTGACAAAATAAGCATGTGATAAGGTACACGATGGGTCAAGATATTTTTTAATTAGGTTAGTGATTTGTAACAAAGAACTGTTTGTCTTACGGGTCAAAGTGGGGGCTTTCCGGTAATACGAATCATGTGACGTCACTTTCGGTGACCTTGAAAATTAATATAATCTGATATTGGTATCATTCGATTGGTCTCAACGTGCTCTTACCAAATTTCACTAAATAAGCCTAAAAAAGTAATTTTGTCTTATACATGTAAATTTGGGAGGGGCTCAAAATTAGTCTTTTTGGTTACTAAGGAACATATCCTAAAAATTTCAGATTTTTATTATGAGTGGTTTTCGAGAAAAATTTCCATGCCGAATATTTTGAGACACCGTGTATAGTCCATAGGTGGTTTTTATTAATACTAACTTATAGTGATATTTATAATGGTATTAAAAATTCTTGCACCTTAACAATATAAATATACCGATTATTTAATTTTAAAGTAAAAACTATCCAAGAATTGTCAATTAACGAGTAATTACAAACCTAAATGAAATTTACTTCATGGTCGACTTCCTTCCCGCAAAGAGAGGGTCGAAGAAAAAACGTCACAAGCTTCAATCGCTTCGTAAGGCGTAACTATAAGAGAACCAATGAGATACAAGAGTGATTTAATGTTTTATGGAAAAGGATCTTACTGTTAACATTATTAAATTATATGCGGACTGTCGAAGCAAACCAAGCGTGTCAATGTTTTTCGAGGAACACAGGTATTCCCGAGTAGGCATTCATTTTACGATCATTAACGCGTAAGACTTCATCATTTCGGGTGGGTGTTTCGGAAGGGATTTCCCTGGACTTCTCTTATATATATCCTGACTTCAGCATTTTATAACGCGAACCATCATGATAAATAATAATAATAATAATTCAAATTTCACTTGAAACATCTTCGGTAGTTTCATTTATTCCGAAAAAGAAATATATTAGTGTTTTGGACGCGTCATGTTTTAGACGAACATATTAGACAAAGGTTTATTTGAAAAATCTATAAAAATGTTAAGGTGACACAATATTCTCTCGCAGATTCTACTAAATGTTTAACTGGTTGGGTTGGCTTTTAATTTGTGTCAATTGTATCTGTTGTTTTCGACAAAAGTGGCTAGGGACCTTACGAAATGTTTCGACTTATAGTAATTAACATTGTCTTATGTTCATTATCGGTTCAGTTTTACCGGCAGGTAACTACAAAAAGTATAGAAAATAATGCGGTAAGAAATATCTTTAAATTCAATATTCATTTAAAATTATAAAATTTAATCTAAATGAATTTAAAATTCCAAATTTAATCTAAATGAATTTAAAATTCGAAATTTAATCTAAATGAATTTAAAATTACGAAATTTAATCTAAATGAATATAAAATTTGAAATTTAATCTAAATGGATTTAAAATTCGAAATATAATCTCAATGAATTTAAAATTCGAAATTTAATCTAAATGAATTTAAAATTAGCTATTTAATCTAAATGAATTTATAAAAATTAGCTATTTAATCTAAATGAATTTAAAAAAATAAGTTATTTCATCTAAATGAGTTAATTAAAATAAGTTATTTAATATAAATAAACTAAAAATAAATGATTTGACCTGACTAAATTGAAAAAAGTATTTTATCTGAATTAATTAAAACAATAATTTATTATAAATTAATTAAAATTAGTTATGATATAATTTTATAAAAATTAGTAATGATATAAATGTATGAAAATTAGTTATGATGTAAATGTATGAATATAAATTATTTAATCTAAAATAAATAAAATTAGCTATTTAAAATAATCTATGGACAATTAATAATTTAAACAAAATTTATTTATTAAAACTTTTAACTTGATAAAACTCCAAATAGCCTATAAAAATGAAACACGTATCAACAAAAAACTCATATCAGAGCAGTTAAAGATTTACCGCTGGTATTGCCCCGACTATCGATTTAAAATTTAAAATTATAATAATTTACTAATCATATTCCTTTGATATAATTAAAAATTAAGTCACTATTTGATTTACTTAGCCCCGCATTATATTTTCTTCAAAAACTAATTTGGAATAACAAGGGGGGGGGGGGGGCAGGAAGGTGCATTTTAGAAAGTTGGTTACTTTTTCTAGAATAACTTTAATATATTTCTGGTTAAAGCTATAACAGCAACCACATATAAAATAAGCTTTTTTCTAATTTTTATTTGACCCTTCATTTTCAGAAATATTTTACGTTAGTAGCTGTGCCTAATCTTCAATTTAAAATAAATATCACAATTGTTAAAGGAAAATTAAAGTGTTTCATAATGTTTCCGGTTATTACCACTGAAACGTAGCGAACGGATGCAAAAGCGCTACGTCTTTATCTCTAGCTTAAATATGTAACCCGTAATGAATTAATTTATAAATCGGGATAGTGACTATTTTGAGACGATTATTAGCGTTGATCCAATTATCCTTATGCTCGAGTAATGTATTGGTAATGACCCTAAGAATGTTAACCAGCTGACTGATTTACAAAAATCTGACGTCTTCTGAAGTGATTGGCGCCAACAACTGTGAGATATTTCTCTAACCCCCCTTTGAAGTATATACTGATGTAAAAATACACTCCATTAAGCTTGGTTTTAGAGTTTTTATCTAAGCAGGATTTTATAGTACTTTAATTGGTTTTAGGAACCAAATAAACTCCTAATACACGTTTGATAATAAGATCTGTGTTTAAAATGTAGAGTTTCAGAGGTGAAGAAACGTGGCAACGGTTCCTTATTTTCTTGGCTGCGGTAAAATTTTATCCAGTCTCTTATCTTCTCGAATTTAAAAGATATATCTTTTAAATTCGAGAATTGATTGATGGTTTGCTTAATTTTTTTGTCGGTTAGGCTTTGGTTAGATTAAATTAGTTTACATGTACTTCGTGAATACTAAAGGAACTTTCACATATCACTAGCCAACATCTTTGCAAAACATTGTTACTTTCTGTGAATGCTAACAAAATGCCCAGCACCTGTAGGCCGCCAATGCTATTTTAGCTCAAATTGTAAAATACGGACGGATTTGTGATCAAGGCTTTTCTCCAAACATTTAAATCCAAAACTATTCAACACATCCTTTTGATAACAAAAAAATAATTAGAATATTAACGGTAATAGTTAGTGTTGGGAGCTGTTGGAACCACCCTCCTACGCAATATAACAATGCTACCATAATTTATTGCATTAAAAGTCGCTAGATGACTTGGTCTAAGGTGGCGCCTTGGGTATAAGCCTAGCTAGCTGATTATTATTAATAATCAAACCATGCTTACAAACAAAGTTGGACAATAAAGGAGTTTTTTTATAATTAGTCTTTAGGTACACAATAGAAGCGACGGAACCTGGTTTTTAACACATGCGAATTTAAAATACTATAAATTTTTATATGAAAATATTTTTATAAATCGGTGAAATAGGGTACATTAGGAAATACCACAATAATTCCTCTTGTGCAATATTTTTGAATCTCCTGGATTCTTAGCTATATGTTATGTTCCTGGATCAGCAATAAATAACTTTATAACACCAGAAGTAAATGACCCGATGTTATCGAAATAGCGCTCAGAATCGGAGGGCGTTTTCCTTATGAAAATGATGATACAATCGAGTCAAATAAAAGTTAATTTCCATAACCCATCTTTTGACGCGATAAATTGATATTGGGAATTGTGGGTGTAGCTATTTCCATGTATAAAAAATGGTTTCATAAAAGCAAAAACATTTTTTCGGCCTAAGAGCGCGCAAAATTTCAATTTTGAGGTCAAGATGTGCCTTCATAAAGAAAACGCCCCCAACATAGGTAACTTCGGTTCATTTACTTTTGATAATATCCATTCTAATGTCAATAACCTTATAAGTTATTTTAAATAAATTCTTATTAACAGGTAAAATATCGAAAGATTAACGGATATTACATTAATAAAGATCAAATTCCAAAATTAGAACTAACGAAATCGCGCAATGAAGATAAAAAGTTTAGTAATTATATGCAATGTGGCGTTAAAAATGAAGAAAGAGAAAAACTATTATCCTTAAGGACAATAAAGTCAAATCATATGCGAGATAAAAGAGAGGACATATCGATTTACGGTGGATGGAAGAAAAATCGACTCACCTATTTGTAAGTACCGGATTCACGTTTGTTTTCATATTTCATAAAAGAGAACGTTCTGCTCTGCTAGCCAGTGTTTCTGTGTACTCAAAATATTATTAGGTAATGAATTCTTTTCTACGTTCCAATGTGCATTAGAGTTAAAATTGATTATAAACTTAAACACATTTTGAGTTATAAATTTTAGGACCTAAACTTTATCAAAACAAATTTTTTATATAAGTTCATGGAATGATTTCTGGATCAAAGATGGTTATGCACAATTCTTATGAACTAAAACCACGGAGCATTATGTCGGGTTCTTGAACTTTTTTTTTAAATACTTGAAAGCATAGGGGCTATAGTTTGTTTTAATGCGATGTAAACTGCCTTCGTAGACAGCGTGCGACTGATTTTTAAAGGATTATATTATAAGCGAATAAATAGATAAGTCCATTATGAAAAGGGATAATAAAGCTGAACCCTACAAATTTTAAGAAATTTAAAAACTTACTAATAGCTTGTACCGATAGGTCTTCGAGCGAACAAAAAGACGCGAAACACGGACCAAATAGTCGAGTGAAAATCGAAATTAAATTAAATTAAGTAGCCAGAAATTCCAACGGTAAACCGGTTTCGTCCTATTTGGGACTCGTCAGTACCGTGCGGGAAATCTAGCTTGCGACTTTAACACCGAATAGAGAAACTAAGCCTAAATATTAAAAATTTCAAAACGAGTTGCATAGCAACGGAAAGCCGAATAGGGGGAGGTGGCCGGGTAACAATGCGAATGAGGGTGGTGGCAAGCCCTTCATGCCATTCGAGCAAACAGCTCCTACACTTAGTTTTACCGATTTCATAGAAAAGAGGAAACCTTAGAAGGTGGGGCAAAACCCCTTTAACCAGTTACTACTGTAGACTTAATTTTTTTAATCACCATCTAACGATTTTCTTCGAGCTAAAGCAAATAAGATTTAAATTACACGCATATTATTCTTTGTGCACAACTTTTTATGTTTAAACCATTTGCTTGATCGTATTCGATTTACGAATTAAAAGAATGAAAAGAATGGCAGGGTTTAAAAAGCAGTTTAATGGGAAAACTGAGACCATAACAAACACGCGAGAAAAATTATAGTAAAATGAAGAGCAAATAAATTAGAAGAAAAATTAGCCAATATACTGAAATTTAAATAAAATTAATACTTGTAAATTTCCATTTGAATATGGATTTAAAGTTATTGGCTCGTTAGTAAGAATTGTTTTACCATAGCAATGGGTGTTATATTTTCCACTGACCTACATGTAACACGTGTTTTAAAACTCTTTTATCTAGATTAACTCGATCTAGTCGAACCAAAAACCGCAAAGTGATTCTTCAACGTTTACAACAAGCGTTTGATATCTGGTCAAATGTGGTAGCGCTGAGTTTCAGACAAGCCAGTGGAAATCACGCGGATGTTTTTGTGGAATTCCTGGATGGAAAGGATTTCAGGTCGAGGTTCGGCGAGCGGACCTTGGCGTACAGTTTATTTCCAAATTACGTTTATCCTTCTTATATACAGGGTCTTTTTTTTGCTCGGAAAAGTGTTTTTTTTCAAAAACTATTTATAGTACCGATTTCAAATTTGGAAGGTCAATTCTCTATACCGGGGGACATCAGTTTGAGAAATTTGAGCGTTTTCGGTAATGTTTTTCACCAATTTTGAAAAATTATTTTTCGACCACTAGGTGCGAGATAAAAAATTTCTATTATAAAGTTGTAGGCCGTCATCGAAAACCCTTAAAAATTGTTCACTCGACGAAAAACAATTTATTTATCAGTGAAAATTCGAGCTTGAAAAATTTACAAGTTGGTGAAGCCAAATTACGATTGTTTGAAACGATAATTGAAACCGAATTACCTAATCCAGTTGAAACTTTGGTTAAAAAAACGACCGGATTTAAAAAACACGAGGCTATAGGTCAATCCTAAACATGCATTGGGTATTTAAAGGAAAACTTTGGGAGATTATTATCAGTGTTTGATAATATTTCGAACAATGCCTCGTTATTTAGTAGCTGAGCGTACCGAGATAGTTGCCATTTACTATGGAGAAGCAGCGCAAAACCTTAGAAGAGTGACTGAAATCTTCGCAGAAAGACATCCAAATGGAGCACCATCTGTAAATACAGTAAGACGAGCAATTCACGATTTCAATCAATTTGGTAACTTGCAACCTAGGTTTCGCGGATTGGGTCAACCGGATTTAGACTTCGAGAACAATGTACTCGCGTACTTTGTGGCATATCCTCGTCACAGTTGCGCTAACGCCGCTGCTGATTTGGGTTGTTCTGCAAATCGTGTGTGGAAAATTCTTCGTAAGAATCGCTATCACCCATACAGAGCTACGCTCCACCAAGGACTAATTGACGGAGACCATCAAAGACGTTATGAATTTAGCAACTGGTTACAAAATGCTGTCCAAGAAGATAGACAATTTTTGCGCCATGTTTTGTTCTCCGACGAAGCGTCATTTTCTAGAGATGGGCCCTTTTATCATCAAAACAGCCATCTTTGGTCTGACATCAACCCACATTGGGGTTTTGAATATCATCACCAGGTTCAATTTGAACGGGTCAATGTTTGGGTTGGACTTGTTGGAAACCGTTTGATTGGTCCCTTTTTCCTGCCGACGAACCTCAACGGCCAAAGGTATTTACATTTTCTACAGAACGAACTGAGTGACGCTATCGACGACCTTCCATTGGCTGAAAGACGTCAGTTGTGGTTTCAGCAAGATGGCGCCCCTCCGCATTTTTCCCGGCAAGTAACTGAGCACCTCAACAACGAGTTTCCTGAAAGGTGGATAGGGAGAAATGGTCCAGTGCATTGGCCAGCAAGGTCACCTGACCTAACACCGCTGGATTATTTTCTCTGGGGATTCGTTAAAGCAAAGGTATACGCCACGCCCATTGAAACTAGGGAGGAACTCATTAGACGAATAGTCAGTGCTTGCCGAGACGTCACACCAGAAAGCGTTTGAGAACTTAATTGTCCGCGCACAAACCTGTGTTGCAGCCAATGGTGATATTATTGAAAATGTTTTGTAAAAATTTATGTGAATAAAATATCTGCATTTAAAAACCAAACGTGTACATTTTTTCAAGTGTGAAAACTCTACTACGTTTGTATTAGACTTGTTCCCTTTTCAATTATCGTTTCAAACAATCGTAATTTGGCTTCACCAACTTGTAAATTTTTCAAGCTCGAATTTCCACTGATAAATAAGTTGTTTTTCGTCGAGTGAACAATTTTTAAGGGTTTTCGATGACGGCCTACAACTTTCTAATAGAAATTTTTTATCTCGCACCTAGTGGTCGAAAAATAATTTTTCAAAATTGGTGAAAAACATTACCGAAAACGCTCAAATTTCTCCTACTGATGTCCCCCGGTATAGAGAATTGACCTTCCAAATTTGAAATCGGTACTATAAATAGTTTTTGAAAAAAAACACTTTTCCGAGCAAAAAAAAGACCCTGTATACTTTAATGACGAAATCAATTGGATTGACGATCCATTTGGGAAAAAAGCAATTCCAGGTAATTGCATGAAACGATGGTGATAGTAACGGATAGGTCAATTCCTGGAAGGTTTTCCTACAGAATCTTTGTAGGAAAATGCCTCAAATCAAAGACACTGCGTTTTTTTATCAATTATCATTTCATTTTCTAATTCAGTTATTTATGTTTCCCTTATGAATCACAAATAACAGCCTGAAATATTTGCAGAACATATCATTAAAATGAAGTCACGCAATTTATTTCCAAGTTATTACAATATAAACTTTCACACTCAATTTCAATTTGATCATTAATCTTAAATATTTGCGGGAAATATATTTAAAATCAAGACACCGCGTATGGATTTAATTGTTAAAATTGTAATATCATATTCAGTTTGTTTAAGAAACCATTGTGAAATCCAAACGACTGTCTTAAATATTTGAAAAAAATGTATCTAAAATAGTGATAACAGCCATAATTGCCTTTCAATATTTTTCATAATTCTTCAATTAAATCTAAAAAACACTGAATACCTTCGTGCTTTCAAACACATTTCCTTCTTTCAACAATTGATATGAACACTTTTGAAAGGAATTAAAACTAAGATACAGTATTACTAGAAAATTTGGTCATTGTCGTAATCAAAGTTGTAAAATATTTTGTAAAAATAGCCCGGTTTTATTAGCTACCAAAACTTCTTTAGGTGCCGCCTTGAAGCTTTTTCGAGGTAGCTATACTTTTATCTATCGTTGGATTCTGGGAAATTATAGGGCCTCGTGATTGTTCTGTGTTACAATGGATGAAACACAATGTACAATTTTAGTCAATTGAAAATATATCCGTTTTATAACTCTTATTTGATCTATCATAGCCCCTATAACGCGTAATTGGGAACCATAAAGAGTCATGACGCTACTGGCTGCCTATGCTTTTACGCTACCTATCTGGTTTTCGTTGCCAACCAAAAGAAGGAGTTGTGATAGCTTAAGGTCGAAAATCTGATTAAACGGAACTGAAATTACTTAATTATTTCGTATATTCTACTGCAGAATGGTATAGAACTCGTGAAGCTAACTAATATGCATGTTTCGACGCAGGATACGAATTTTTGCAAGTAGCCGTTCATGAAATTGGACATACGCTTGGCTTAAAACATTCTTCGTCGTCAAATTACATGTGGCCATATTATCCTAAACGCCCAGTCTACAAGATTTCTTACGATGATATCCGAGGTTTGAGGAAGTTGTACGGTAAGAATTTATTTAAAATATAACAATTTGGTTAAACCAAGAGTGTCTTTATGTTTAGACGATCCACGGGCATTATGGTCGAATTGTTTTAACGTCTTCAGTTTTTTTTGCTATCTAAGATAATGGCGAGTCTTCAAAATGAGAGTGCCGAAAACACTGAACATTCGGAAGCGTTTTCGGGATAACATTTAAACTGCAATTATTCAAAACGAATGTTCCAATGATAAATTTCTAAAGGACCTTTTTTGTGAGGGTCTACCCTTTAAGTGTGTTATATATTATACTTTGGTACATACAAATTTGCGCTTACGAAAACATTAAGGTTATAATTGAAATTTTTGCAAGTATGCGAAACAATAGACCGATTTTCTTTATTTGCTAATTTGTATAAGTGTTTGATTTTACAAGTGCAATTAACCTTATTAATTATCGGTATAAGAAAGATCAGTACACCTTGATCATTCCTCTGGTCTTGGTAACATTATAAAGAATTATCTTATTGTAAGAGATCCTTTAGTTAAAATATACGAAAGACCTATTTTCTTTATTTCAAAAACTATTGCTTCGCAACAGACACATCCAAATGCATAACTTCAAATAAAAATTCGCTAAAGTATTAATGATTTTAAAAAGATTGGCTTCAAAGTACAGACAAACTCCCAATTAAGACCATTTTCTACGAAAAATGGGACACGGTTGGTTTGGTAGCATTTTTTCAGCTTCCATTTTCCGACTTTTAATTTTGGAAGTAATTAACATAAATATTACGTAAAACATACAATAACTTAAATAAAGATAATTATTTTTTTCTTAATTATTTATTAAAAATAAAGGTAAACAATAATTTAACATAAACATTGAAAAATTGAAAAATAATAATTTATAATCTAAAACTATGGTATTTTGTTTGAAATATTTTCCATCATAACACAAAACAATTAAATTTCATAAAAAATATAAAAATATTGCTTACCTAATATCCATTTCAATTCTTAACAGGTACAAAGAATGTTCGTGATGGATTCATAAAACCAACAAACCACAACGTACAGAATCACCGAAAGAAAAACTTCCAGCGTTTATAACTATTTGCTCTAAATCTCTCATTTTCATCCAGCTGAAATATGAATTATTTAAAATTTAAATTTTTGTGTGTTTTCAATGAATATTAACTTAAGCCTTTTTCTACTTCTGGTTAGAGGTCGGTAACGGTTAATCATTATCCATGATTAAATTGATTTTTTTTGGGAAAAAAATGTAAACAAAGAAATTTACCGGTTAATATTTCGGAAAATGATTAAAAAACATGTATTATTCGTAAATTTTGAGCTTTTTATCGAAAAAAACGTCGTTTTTCCGATTAATTTTACAAATTTATCGAAAAAATTAATCGGATAATACAGAAATATAAATTACTTGATCAAAACATTTTACGAATAATTTTGAGAGCTTTATCTATTGATTAAAAGTTAACCATCCCCGACCTCTACTTCTGGTTTTTATTATACTGATATATGAAAACAATGAATGTTCCGGGATTTTGCTGTAAGACAGTATAAACGACAAGGATGATTGTTGTTCAACATTTATTCTAGTCTATAGTTAATGAACTATTTGACTTAGGATTATAAGGATCTGAGTCTAGACTGGTGTAGTTCTAGTCTGGTGGGACTCACGGGGGTGCTGGAGGAAAATATCAGAACTTTCAATCTAAAATGTATTTTATATTACTAAAGAAATACCACATGGTGCTAATCCTCGGTCCGCCCAAATAAACCAGGTTGGACTATCTTTCTAAAAACGTCATCTATTAAGCCATTGAGGTACTGCACCACACCCACCCTTATAGTTCGGTTTGCTATCCTTTCGTTATCTTGTCGATCTTTATTAAGGCGGAATTACGTGTGTTTGTGTTTCTGGGGAAAAATAAGAGATGGCGCTGAAACACGTCTCTTTCTGGTGCTGTCAGAAAAATATTTTTATTTCATTTTCACGAGACTTAGTTAAATTCATTGTATTGTTAAAGTTAAGAGTGGCACGCGCGCATTTTTTCCTCAAAGGAGCTCGTGCGAAAAGTGCTTAAAGCACTTTGATATATTAGGAAGCACGCACTCTAAGAAAAAACGCTTTATATATAATTGTATTTATTCGTATTCTATTATAGAAATAGTGATTTATAACCACCTGGTTCTGACTGACACCTGACATATGATAACTATAGAGTTTTTATCAGACACTTACGTTAGTCTAGAACAGAGAGGGCTATCTCGGGGGGAGTCTGAGATCATGAACCGACCAAAAATACTGAAAACCTCTTAGGGTGTAAAACTTTAGGGTACGGAAATGTTTCTTCTGTTTAGCTTGTATATTATGTTTAGAACTTCTGATAGATTTTTCTTCTAAATGCGTATTTCTTTCGCAAGTTTTGAAATTTATTATTGTAATATATCTATTCGCAATACTTTTTATTTAATTTTATTTTGGTAAACTGATTTTTCTGGCATGACTAAGGACTCGGGCTCTCGAATGCGCATCGATCTTGTTTATCTTGGGTCAGCCAATTCTGGAGGAATACTGCATTCGAAATTGAATTCGAGTTTTCGAAACGTCTTTCTCCAGAATGCGGGGTCTGGATAAATTCGTTAACTTATCGAGCCTAGTGCCGTCTTAATTACAAAGTCGCAGTAATTTCTTTTGGTGATGTATAGTTGACCTTGAATTTGGTAGTTATAGTCGTGGTTATGCTTTTAGATCAAACAGTCACCAACCAGCTTTGATTTCGGGGGCTTCAAGTGGATGGATAAAGCTCGCTGAATAGGGGCATTTAATTACCAATAATCTATCAGGGGGGGGGGGGCACCCAAGTATCCATTTTCATTCTCAACGAACCAATCGAATTTCTTCACCGATAGACCTTTTCGTTCCTCTTTTTCTATTCCGTAAGAACAAGCAGGATTAGAAAATCATTTGGGGAAGAAATGGCTTTGAACTACACTCTTAAAACAGTTGGGTTAAAATCGACCCAAAATGGGTTATTTTAGTAACCCAACGCTGGGTCAGTATTTACCCTACCCTTTTTTGGGTTATTTAAATTTCAACCCAGAAATGGTTAGAACTTGCAACCCAAAGTTGGGTTGTTACGTTTTAACCCACAGTTTGGTTACAAGAATAACATAAACTGGTTTATTTTTCGTAACCCAAAACTGTGTTAATATCTAAAACAACCCATTTTGGGTTGCAATAATAACCCATTTTGGGCTCTTTTCTAAACTGAAACACCCCATTTTGGGTTGCAATAATAACCCAATTTAGGCTCTTTTTTAAACTGAAACAACCCATTTTGGGTTGCAATAATAACCCAATTTGGGCTATTTTTTAAACTGAAACACCCCATTTTTAGTTGCAATAGTAACCCATTTTCGGCTTTTATTAACCCAAACCACCCATTATTGGTTACAATAATAGTCCTATTTGAGGTCTTTTTTAAATTTTAATCCATAACTGGGTTAATATCCCATCAATAACAGCCCAATTTTGGTTGCCTTACAAAACAAAACTATGAAGGAATCCATATTTAGTTTACAAAGGGACACAAAAATAGTTGGTTTCCAGACTATATTTACTGATATTTAGCTTAAAAATACACTCATTTAGTTTATATATACCGAAACTTCGTAACATTCTTAGTAAAAGAATCAAAACTACCTCTGATTCACCTAAAAGAATCCTTTCTAGCCTAAGCAGGTATAACCTAGCCCGTTCATCTACCCTTTGTGAATACAATCAATAAATACCAAACTCAATCACTTAGGAATTTTTTTTATTTTCAAAATGTTGTAAATAGTTAAATTATGACATTATTGTAGTTTAAAAATTATATTGTTCCTTGGTTTTTTAAGTTAAAATTTTAACTCAACAGAACTATTATGTTGCAAATTTTTAAGATACCTGTATTTTACCACAACTGTCAGCAAAATACTAATATTAAACTGTGGTAAAACAAATTTAAAATTGTTTATTACAAAACTTAAAAAACATACAAACCATATGAAAAGGAATTTGACTTAAAACTGCTTTTTGCTTCACAAATTATAAAAAGTTCAGCCTCGCTATATAAAAGTATATTATCTTAAAAAATAACAATGAAAGACTAGATTTAAAAGTTCAGTGAAATTAGGATTAAAAAAATGAAACTATAATTACGAAAAAATTTAACAAGTTGTTCAACTTATGTGAAAAATATAATTATTACACATTTTGGCTGAATACATCTTAGATTCACGAAAATTCAGTCTCACAAATTTAGTAATTTTCGTTAATTTAATTACTTAAAAGTTAAATTTCATAAATAAACTGATGTTCACAATGGGCAACAAGTACCAAAACCTCAGTTACTTTTACAAAGGAGGATTTTTAGTTACTTTCCCTTGTAAAAGTAACTGAGGTTTTGGTACTTTTATGGATATTTCCCACAATAACACTTTTATAAATGTTTTTGAAAAATAATTTCTATATCATACCTCTATCTCTGACCTATTTCAGACTCATTGTGGCTATTTATAAAATAATTAGTCAAATCTTGCTCTTAAAAAGGAGGTTTTTGATTTTCATCCCTTGTTAAATCAACAGGATTTACGAAACATTTATGAAACTTTCACAGACTAGCACTTTTATGGATATTTCTGACATTAAAACTTTTATAAATTTTTTAAAAATCAATTCAGTACCATACTATGGTACTGATTTGATTTTTAAAAAACTATAAAAGTGTTAGCGTGGGAATTACCCATAAACTGTGTTTCATGATTCGGGCAGTTTCATCGCAAAGAGACCATTAACCAACTGAAATATTTCAATCAGATTAATTTTCTATTAAGCTATGTAGTAGAAATTACATCTTTGAATGTTCCCACTAAAAAGGTACAACTGGTAAAATGACTTGGAGTTAGTAATATATTTTAATTAACCCAATGGCTGTAAATTCGGTTAAGCGAAAGAGAATTTTTTTTACTAAACTTCATATTCTAAGAGACCTATTAAATTTGAAAATTAATTTATATATACAAAGTATCAGGTTTAATAGATAACAATTTTGATATGTATGAGTAAATAAATTAAAGAGACTTAAACGGTCTTAAATTCACAATATTTTTATTTATAAATATATTACTAACTCTTCAGGGATTTTTACAAGTCTGACGATATAATGGTAAAACTTTGGGACGAAAAACATTTGTGCGCTTAATAGTTAGAAGTATTACCAATTATATCGTCAGACTTTTAAAAATCCCTGAAGAAGGTGGAAGAATTCCTCCGAAACGTTGGATGCAGGGCCGTCTTTAACCTATTGGAGGCCCTGGGCACATTAGGATAATGGGGCCCCTATGACCGTGGCAGAGCACTATTTTGTTAGAATAGATTTTTTCGAAATAAATATGTTTTTCGGTAATAAATATCGGTTATCGTTTGATGATCTGGCAGGAACTAGGGGGCCCCTATCGATCGCGGGGCCCTGGGCACGTGCCCAGAGTGCCCAGTGGGAAAGAGGGGCCTGGTTGGATGTTAAAAATAAATATATTGTGAATTTAAAACTGTTTAAGTCTCTTTTAATTAAGTTTTTTCACAATGTGCTTCTCTTCACTTCTATGAGTAATTAGATTGGATATAAATCTCTTTGTGTTTGACCACTTGGGCAGTTTATCGCAAAGAGGTCATAAACAAAAGAAATATTGTATACAATATTTTTGTATTTACCAAGTAGTGTTTTTTGTTCGATATAGTGTACTTTACAGCGTACTTCCAACTTTCTTCAAAACCATCAGATATTCACTATTCAGCCCCGTTCGCTATTGAGCTTACAAAAATTAAATTTTTCCCAATGGTTGGATAATATATTTCATCTATGATTTTTAAGTTAATTTGGTTATGGTAGATTATCAAATTCAATAATTTTAAGAAGACCATACATCTAATTCCACGATCTAGGCGCATTTGGTATACGTAATAGTTTACTTAAACATATATTATAGAACGCAATCTGCTTTTGCAATTGTGCAAAGGTCTATTTATTATAATTACTACTTCTTGTTATTCTGGCAACACTTAAGCCTAACACTTTGAAGCATGCATGTTTAGGCTTATTGGGGAAATAACCTTGAATGGACCTGTTCATGGATGACTTTTACCCTAAATATTTATTATGAAGATGCTGCACAATAAAGTCGTTAAACTAATTATCTTCACGGGAATAATTGAAAAGGTAAAAAGAATGAAATCAACATTCACTCACTCGAAAAAACGCTGCTTTCGCGCGAAAAATATGGCGTCGCGCGACTTACTGACGCATCGTTACGATAGTGACGTCATAATTAATTTTCCCGCGAATTTTGTAACTCAATTTTGGGTTGTAAGAACATGTGACCCAAAATTGGTTAATAACAACCCAGAATGGGTTTAAAAAATAACCAAAATTTTGGGTTAGACATTTCGACCCAGTTTTTTGACCCAGAACAAAATGTAAGAAAAACCATAACCCAAAACTAGTCAATTTTAGCCATTTTTGGGTTAAAACTAAAACAACCCAAAATATTTAACCCAACTGTTTTAAGAGTGTAATTTCGCGTAACCGCTTGTCCTGTTCCGTTTCGCGATAGTTTCAAAGCTGGAAGCCATGTTGGTCGTATCGTCCCGCACTTCCTTTAGATATCTTTCCATTTCATCCGCAACGTGCGAAATAGCCGCTCTCACGCCTTTCCCCATTCGTTTGCACCTGTCTAGCGTTAGAGATGCCTTGTAGGATTTGGCTAATGTGTATAATTTCGAGCGATAGTTTCGTACCAAGTGATAGGCGCACTTTCGTTCCATACGCGACCAAATTCTATACATTGGCGTGAACGGACGAATCCTCGTCACCAATAATTCTAAAATACTCAACACCGTGTAAATTATTACTTTCGTTGAACCCCTCTACTATGATGTCGGATTCCACCGCCGGTGACGAGCTGATCCAATTGAGCAAACATTTTTGTTATCTCAGTATCCCTCCGGGAGCCAACCATAGCGCAAATACAACAATATGTATTCCGTACTCCAAGGAATATTATTTTGGTTGTAGCGCCTATGATACAAGCTACCAAGCCAAGTATAGCGTAGCCCAGTCTTTCCCAACTCCGGACGGGGGGGGGGGGGGGGATTTAGAATATTTTGAAGGCCAAAAAGCAAGTATATAACAAAAATGTTTAAGCCTTATACGTTTTCACCATTCTCATTACCTGAATTAGCTAAAGGGAGGCAAGAAACCTTCTGAGTGGTCAGGTGGGGCACTAAGCAAAAAATGGTTGGAAAACACTGCCGTAGCTTCTGACAACATCATTTATTTATATACACGCGACATTATTTGCTTTACGTACTTCTGATATTTCAATCTCCCTTTTCAAATAAGAAGGCTTGCGCATGTTTGGAATTCTAAGTACCGACAATACTTCATACGTGTTAGCGTAACCGCTGCCGATGGAGACAAATCCCCAAACGGCCAAGTGGTTTAGAGTCGGTGGTTTCTCGATTTGTATTTCTTGAATGCCATAAATTGCGGGTCGGCCTACGGTAGATTTCACCATCGATGATGAACATAGAAATCTCATAGGTAACTAGAATTATGCCAAACGCCGTGGCAGACGATAGCCAGATCTCAGGCAATCAGAGCTCAAAGAGTGGTTCTGGTAAGAATTTAATGTCACCAGAGAGAATGACGTCACCTAGCTCCCGCGATAGTAGCAGAAACAAGGAGGATTATTATCCTCCTTGGCGGAACCACTCTACGGCCTCTCAGTGGCTGAAGGTTCAAAACGAACTGGCGACAAGCTCGGCCAAAGCCGTCAGTATTCTAGTTACCTATGAGATTTCCATTATGATGAAGACCCGATTCGTTCTTCTTTGCAAAATTTACATTGAAAAAGAAAGTAAAATAGAAGTTCATTCCGGGATACTTTAGAAATTTAAAGTTCCCGCCTATCGGGAAGTTGGTGATTGTTGGGTTAGTTGACATCTACAATGAAGTGCTTGATGCCACCATCCTATTCCCAGTCAGCTTGAGTAACATCTCATTGCGTTGTGGCGGTGTGCAAAGCTCAATTATCAAGGGAGGAAAAGTGGATTCATCTTCTCCACAAGTATCTCTAACTTTTTCTTCAAAGCAATTGTTTTCAACTGGATGAGCGTCCGTTCGCCTTTAGTTGGTGTAATAGAAATATTTCTCACTATTTTGACTTCTTCCGGATAAATTTTTGATTCAAATCGTCGTCGTTTTGGGGGCGAGAGGCTAAATTCCGATCAACTTCCCTTTCGCCAACTTCGTTTTCGACTTCTATCGCTGTAAATTCAGAGTTAGATTGTCGTGGAATCGATGTCGAAGCCAAATTTTGTTTAACTACCATTTCATAATTTTTGGTTGAAATCGCAGATACTTCAGTATCGAGAAATTGGTTTACTTTCGCCTTCCTGGAAAACATAATACTCGGTTAGAAATTGTAAACGATTCATGTAAAAATTATGGAACAAGTACTTACTGATTAGAAATCTATTTATTTATGTGGATTATTTTCAGTGACGGTGGCTTACTTTGGGGGGAAAATCTCGCCATTTCGTGTATTCTATCCGTTTGAAATTCACAGATTTATAAAAACCCGAAATAACTATACAACTTTGCCGTATTCAGTAGAACAGCGATTTCCTCAACCTTAGATTAAAATGTACTACTAAGCAGGGGCGTAGGAACCGGGAGGGGCAGGGGGCAATGCCCCTCCCTAGAATTTTGCTGGGAGGGGCAACTAATGTTATTGCCCCCTCCAACATTTTGGTCAGTTGAAATTTTCAAAAGGCCCAAATTATCATTTTAAAAGCATATACAGTTTATAGAACCTCAATTGTGTTTAAATTTTAGTCTTTTCCCGCCAATTTACATAGTGTTAAACAGTACACATGCATTCGGAGAAGCTACACCCCATTAAAAATTCAAAACCATTCTCCAGACCCTTTTCGTTTCTCTTTGCCCCTCCAACTTCTAGAACGTTCCTACGCCCCTGCTACTAAGGGTTTCGAAAATGATCGTTACCAGGGGAACGATAACAGGAAACATTTTATTTGAGAAAAATACTTAAAAACCATTAACTCTTTTCGGACTTTTAAGAAACGAATTCGCGCAGAAATATATTAAATAAAAAATGCTTTTATCAAAGCAGTTGGAAGGTTGATTTAAGGGGTAGTTCGGATCTATGAAGGCCCAGATATTGGAAATGTTTTAGAATTAAAGAGTTATTTTTGGAATTATTTTAAAAAGCAAATTATATTTATACAAAAATTTCCATCAATTTTTCCTCACATTTTATATATTTTAAAACCCTTTCCTTAAATTTGAGCCTTGAAATTGTAATAGTAAACTGATCAAAATTTAAATTGTAAAGGAGTACGCGTGTTTAGTTCAGAATTATGTATATTCTAATGGAAATATTTAAAATGAATTTTAAAATCGGCCGCCATGGATATAAAATAGGGCTGTGGGATAAAAAATTCGAAAGAAAAAGAAATACTAGCAAGGTTTCTTAAGAAACCTTGATACTACGAGCTGAGTTATGTTGCTTGATAAGGCACCATATTTTTGAAACGCTTATATCTGTCATTGATTTTCAATGCTATAGACGCAGTGCTTCCATATGCAGGGCATTTTTCCTTTTTCAGGAATTTTTCAACCTTTAAAAACGCTAAAAGTGAAAAATGTAATTTAATAGGAAAAACGGGAAAAACGATGGAAATTTAATAATGGGTCATTATAAAAGTAATGAAAGTCACGATCTAAATATCTAAAGCAACTTTTGAGGATATGTTTATGCAAAATTATTCAAATGTATGTAATTTCGTAATAAATAAAACATTAAATTTGGATTCATTTTCAGAATTAATCTTAATATCTATATAAATTAGTATTAACAGTGAGGGATACAAAATGGAAATTTCTAGGTCAAAAACGCGAAAAACAGGATTTTTCATTTAATGAAATTATCGCAAGAGGAAAATTTTAGATATCAAATGTGGAAGCCCTGTATAGACGTCTGCTATGCTGTCGTAACTGGTTTCTGTAGTTTGAAACATTTGCAGTTTTGTGTTTCAAACTACTACTCGCAAAATATTATAACCTTAATAAATATACTGTTTTATATGTTAAATTAAAATTTTGTATAAATACATATGAAATTAAACGGTCAAAGGAGTTTGCAACTTTCTATGTAAGCTAATTCCCTTAATGAATTTATGAAACAGACATGTACTAAATTCTTTCTATTCAAGTCGGCACTTATTATTTTAAACTTCTGGTTTAAAGTAGAATTATACATCAGTTTTTAGATTTGGCATGCATCATGAAAAACTGAAGATCCTCATAAGTCAAGTACCCGCTGGTAGTAAAAAGAGTGACATTACAGTTACATTAAAATGACCACATTTCTTTCTAGATAGGCCTGATGAAATGTGTGCAGGTACACTGCAGTAGCCTGTTTGAATTGTTAAAGGGACTTTCAAGAAAGCAGTGGCGTCAGCAGGATTTCAAAACTGGTGGCGCTTAAGCTATTCAGACTGTCAGGGGCGTCCTAGTGAGTAATATGGGGTTTGTAAAGTTGAAACATTGAGGGACTAGGAAAAATTAAATTTTTTTACCCATTTTTAAGTTCGAAGAAACTTTTCGACAAGTGAATTTGAAAAATTGGGAATTTTAGGAGGCGCTTTTCGGAAATTTAAGGTGGCGCTTCAGAAATTTTACAGGTGGCTCAAGCGCCGCCTAAAACAGCCTAGCGACGCCACTGCAAGAAAGACCTAGTCGAATTGAAATAAGTCATTCAGTCGTAACTTTGATTAAATTGATTTGCAAATTTCATTTATTGATGACTTTTTTACTAGTTTAGTTTCTATAATGAGTTTCAGCAATTTAAATGCTGTAATTTACACGTAATCCCTTACAATTGAAAATTTTCTTAGTTTACTGTACAGTTTCAAGGCTCAAATTTAAGGAAAGGGTTTTAAAATATATAAAATGTGAGGAAAAATTGATGGAAATTATTTTAGAAATATATTTTGATTTTAAAATAACTCTTTAATTCTAAAACATTTCCAATATCTATGCCTTCATAGATCCGAACTACCCCTTAAATCAACCTTCCAACTGCTTTGATAAAAGCATTTTTTATTTAATAGCTGTCCCTTTGCTCTGCCTCTCAGGGCATATTTTGTCTAAAATGTATAATTGAAAATAAAAGCCACAAGTTAGAAAATAAATAGCTTTTATTTTTAAATATATTTCGAACAGACATTTTAATATTATTGAATGTAATTTAAAATATTGAATATTATTTTCAATATTTTACTTAACCAATTATCATCATTATTTCAAAATGTTATGCCAAATTGAGTTTTAATTTCCCATTAAGACTTAGATAACAAGATAATAGGTGTATAACTGGTTCTAGTAAGCAAGTGAAATACGCTAATTTTGGTAAAACTTTCAATCAAAAACAGACCTTTGATAAGATAGTGGTTATGGGTAGCATAGCATGATTTGTGAAGAGCTTTTAATCGTTTATTTTTATGTCAATCATGTATCAAGAGTTTTCCAACTCTGCAGAGCTTTTAAATACAAAACCAACCATGTGTAATTTATATTCACCGAGGCAAAGTGTTATTTAAATTCACGAAGGCAACGTGTAATTTATAGCCACAAGGCAATATAAATAGAATGGGGTACAGTACACAGATATTGTAAATAAAAATAGCCACAAAGGCAATTAATATGAATATATGTTATATTAAAAAACGAAAAACAAATTCTACGCGCTTAGTGTATGTAAGCACATTTATAAACAGTACTTGAATGGTTCTGTTCTGGCTGTACTATCTTACAATGGTATGGCTCGTACACTACTGATCCTCAAATAACAATAATTTCAGTCTACTCACTCTTTAAGCTTTTGAATAATTAAGACGCCTTAACATAAAAGAATGCCCAAAACGTTTATTGTTATGAAAAATTATTCAAATATTTACCATACTTCATTACTGTAATTAAAATTCCCAAAATTATTTACACAATGCTAGATGGATACACCTAAATCAAAATTAAATGATTATTTTTTTTAACTCTGTAAAAAATCAGCTGGGTAAAAAAAACTCATGGAAGAGATAAAACAAAATTAACTTTAAACTAAATTTCACTTTCCACAAAATTCTTTCTAGTACAACTAAATATGTTATTTTTAACCTAGAATATATGATCAAGTTCTACGGGCTAATTTTCCCTACGAAGCAAAGGCTTAACGATTAAATGTTAATTACTATTCAACAGCAAGTAAATTAATTACGATAATGATAATTTTTATTTAAAAAATACTTAATTTCGTATAAATAATGAGATTTAAATAAAGTTCCCATAAGAAATGGTTTATTATTTCTTGAGTAAGGTGCGAAAAACAACGTTAACTCGAAGACGGCCAAAATTTAATTTTGGCAAACTGGCTACGAGCTGATCAGTTGGCCTTCCATGTAAAAAATGGTACACTTACTCATTACAGTACGAAGCTTCTTATCTACAATCGACTTACTTTCGTTAAATGACGGGATTCCAATACGTTTCTCGCTGAAGTTGACAGTAGCAACAAATCCGTATGGCTATCTCTGTACTGTACACCAACGCTGATTCATTAATATTAATTGTAGTACTGCCAGACAATAATTCTTGACAGTAAGTATAATCCCGCTAGGCATCCACAATACTGAATCTTGGGCATGAAAATTGCTCAAAATAAAGTCTTAAAATTTTTAGCGACCCGACTATAGATTCTCCTGCGCTTGGCTGTATTAATTTTAGCCTTAGGATATCGCGCCGAACCCTTAAATAAGAATGGCCTACCGGCCATTCTTAATATTAGCTCGCGGAATAAAACGATACTTTAGCGCGTTACATTTAAATTTTGATAATTTTTAAGAAAGTTGCTTACCAAGACCGTAGCGCCCTCGCGCGTCAGTTACGCGAACTACTAAAAAAAGAGGTTTTAATTGAATAAAAAATACGTTCCTTGAGCTAGCGGAGCCATTTACAATCGTAAACTACATTTATGTCAAACCTATCGAGATCAGTTTTAATTTTAAAAATCAGTCCACTAGTTTTTCAAGGCCGCCAGTTTCCAAATACTATAGTTTGTAAAATATTTCAAATTAAATATTATAAAGAAATTCGAATATAAATCTTCAGTCATTGACAAGTTAAGGTTTCAAACAAATAATGCAAAAACCGCGATCTAATATCTTAATTATTGTAGAATAGGGCAGTGTCGTAAGAACGTCTTATTTCTAGGGTATTGCTGACTTCCCCCTTAACATGTCATTAAGACAAGGGTTTGAATTTTATTTTATAGAGTACAAATAGGTTGAAAATTCAGTGAAGCTTTGCTTTCTAACTAAAAACTGTTGCTCTACTTTTTTCGATAGATCGTTATTAGTTTATTTTATTTAGAAAACCCTACTAGGCACTTCAAAAACACTAATTCAGCAATAGGCGGTAGCATAAATTCTTCATGTCTTGTTCAACTAGTTAAAATGTTCCACGCACTCCTTAATATTTATCGTAAAAGGCTCGCGAATTTTTTTATTTCAGAAGAAACAGTCGGATATGCAAACATTTTCAGAGCTAATCACAGAACTGGTTTCAAATAAAGGATACAAAACATTTTTAGGACAGGCTAAGAGAACTGTGCGACAAACTTATGTATTTGTTTAGAACAATGCTTCCAAAGTATTTGTTGTAGTTTTTTATTTAATGAACTTTAAAAAGTAGAAATAGAACACGTTGCTTTTACCATTGACGCTTTGTGATTCCCTCGTAGACTTTTAAAAGTAAAAGATAGTAACAGTAAGAAAAAGATGACGAAGTTACTTTATAGAAAGCCCCTTTTTTTCAAATCAACTGGAATAAAATATGAAATAAAATTTTTCAGTTGGAAATCTAAACGGTAAAAGACGGGTCTAGGCTATTTCGGTGTGGGAACTTTCGCTGCCGGCTATTTCGTTGTAGCTTTTTCGGTGCTTTGGTCGTTTCGGTGCCGGCTGTTTCGGTGCATTGGTCGTTTCGGTGCCGGCTGTTTCGGTGCGTAGGTCGTTTCGGTGCAAATAAATATAAATAAATAATCAATAAAAATACATAAAAATGAATAAAAATAATAAAAATTTAAAAATCAAAATGGTAACTTCGAACTCATCTGGACTTTCAAGAGTTGCTATGGATTCTGACAAAGGAACTGGAAGGTTATTTTTTGAGCGATTTCGCCTGTAAAGATAATTAAAATAAAACAAATACCTTAAATTTCGCTTAATAGTAGATTTCTGAGGCAAATAAACCCTGGAACCTTCACTCATTTCCCTTACTACGTCTGCAGGTAGTTTGATTTGTAGAATCGGTTGTTGTTGCTTTGAACTTCATTTCAACATAGGCTTCAACTTGTGAGACTGATGCCAAATCATTGGAGAATGTCAGTTTATTTGTCTCCTAGTTTCCTTTCTTTAACGTATTCATGGTTATAAATTACTAACTTAACACCCCCACGGTTACTTTTAAGGAACACTGTCATAGCTAAAATAAATTGAAATTGGAGAATCTCGATATTTATATTCTACTATTTACTTATTTTTTAAACGCAAAAATGTTCACTTTTAAATTTTTTCATTTTATTTTAATAGCCTACGCTTTCTCGATATTTATATTGCGTTTATTTTTAATTATTTTATTTTTACGCACCGAAATTACCGCACCGAAACATCCCGCACCAAAATTTACCACACCGAAATAGCCTGATCCCGTAAAAGACCCATGACTCGGCAATGAAATTACAAAACAGATTTAAATCTGATATAACTAGTTGTTGCTTCAGTACGTTTTGTGTAACTTCGGTTTACAACAACCAACCTTATTTTAAGGTCAATTAGGTCGCTTTGAATGTTAAATGAACTAAACTAACATAATCATTAGTATTAAAAACTTTGCAGCAATTTGGGCTTAATCGGAAAAGTGTCAATTTTACCTTTTTCCAATAAAAATTTTGATATGCTTATATTGACTATCTTATCTAATGTTTTAAAGTCAAAATATTTGTCACTACAATGATAATGTTGATGTGATTTGCCGCGCTGCTCCCCAGCCCCTTCATGCTCGAAAAGTAAGCTCCTGTGCACTAGAAAATATCAAATCAGTCTGGTTTATCATTGGTTCTTCCGTAAATATTGAATTCGACCACCATGTCACAGATCATCCCAATTAAATAACTACCTCTAAGAATAAATTATTGGATGTATATTTACTAAATTAGGTTAACGGTTGTATAATATATCATTACTAGTAAATAAATTTAACTTTTATATGCATTAAAATTATTTTAGTTTTATTTGAATTAAACCAGATATTTATCAATAATTGCAATTTAAATACAAAATTGTATAAAAATTAATTATTTTACATATTGCTTTTGTATTTGAAAAAGCTATGTACAAAGTTAACATACTTTAAAGTGTTTATCTTTAAAAAAAACTAATGAAACTAGGGAAACCAGATAGAAAGTTAAATTTCAGAATTTGTTTATAGATTTCACCGTACTTTATTTTGTGTAATTAAATGAACAGATGTATGATCAACGTTACATGGTTTTATTGAAGTAGTACAAGTGACTTTTGCTTAAATATTAGAGTTACATATATTATATAGTTAACATGTTACGATTTAGTTTTCAACAGGGTTTTCCAGAGCTATAATCAAAATTTTATTTTAAATCAAGTTTATTCTTTAGCTATTTATAGAATCACTTTTAACCGATACCAAATGGTATAATGATAACCTTTTTTTCTACTTCTGCGAAAACTTGGATTTTGTTTTAAGCTCAAACTACGACTGGCTCTAATATAATAGTTTCGTGGTTCTTCATTAATAGATGGTAAAGATGCTATCTATAGTGAGAAAAGTGTAATCTTCATTAGTATTATAAAAAACACCATCCAGAAGATCATTTTTTTTGTATGAACCTTAAGTGAAATATCTAAAAAGAATAATTTTGAATATAAAATAACATTTAAATTGAAATAATAAGGCAACATTGAGATCTCCTTGTTTTCTAATAGATAAGTAAAGTGATAAATGAGCAGAGAATTCATATTTACTGGTAAAATTTAAAATCTGATAAAAGCCTCTTCACCCTCAAAACCTATAGAAAGCACTTTAATAATAATATTCAGCTAGGCTTAAACCTCAGGCACCTCCTTGGGCACATGTTAGCTTTAGCGAAGTTTCATGTTTTTAAATCGGCTGACTGAGTTACAACTAATACGGATAACCTCAACAAGCCTATATAGTTAGAATGATTATAAGAACTTGGCAGGCATTTATTAAAATCGCCCCTAACAATCTTTGCTAGGTGATCTAGAATTGCGGCCTTAGTGCAAGGCCTATTTTAATGGATTGTTTTAATATTATTGGAGTAGTTCTTAAATTGAGTACCCAAAAGAATTTTACACTGCTTGTCATTTTGGGTAGTGGTAAAATATGTTTTGGTAATGAAAATTTTGCAAAAATATTCTGAAACAAAGTACTGCAACAATGGCGGATCCAATGTTTTGGCGCGAAACAAATTCAATTTCAACGGTTGATGCTTTAGAGGCAGCAGTCTAAGACTAAACAGCAGTTAAAAACATATCATCTGACGTATTTAAGAATAGCATAAACTGAGACCGTTTGAATAAGCGTTTATAAATATTATCATCAGCGTTTAGAATTTTGACACAATTTGCAAAACTTGAAGTGGAACACTTCAAAAAGAAAAGCCAGCAGCGCCATGGACTGCGTCATAAGAAGCAGGTAAAACGCCGGGACGAGGTTTTTGAAGCTCAGAGTGTTGAATTCGCTGCCACTGTCGTCCGTTTCGCATTTCCGGTAGTGTCTCAACGCCTTTTCCAACCACACGGAGAATAGATTGCCTTCCGTGATCTGAGTAATTCTGAAAATACAGTTTTCTTGAAAATGATAGTTTATCCATTTAAGGCATTTAAGTGCACATTCGCAGGTTGGAGGCATTTATCAACAAACCGTACGTAGCATCATGTGTTGTTTTTAAGAATAAATTTAAATTATATTCTTTAATGTGCTAGATAAAAATTCGCTTTTTAACAATACAGAAATTTTAATAATTTTATTGAGAACATACATATAATAATAATAGTTATCAGCTAGGCTAATACCCAAGGCACCACCCTAGGTCTAAGTCATCATGCGACTTTTATGTTTTTCTGGCAGGTATTATTCAACCGGAAACAAACAAAAAGTATTTTTAAGCGCTTACTGTTTTTTTGGAAACTTTTAACACCGATTATATAACAATAATAATTATAATAATCAGCTAGGCTTATACCCAAGGCACCAGTCGATGAAGACATCAAAGCTTATTTAAGAGAAAAACTCGAACTGCACGAGTGCGTTCTATCAAACAAGATGATGAGCTATCGTATCCAGTTTTTTCTCATTGGCCTTGATTAAGCAAACGAGCATGATTTTTTCGAGTTAGCTCGGTAGCCATTCCATTCTCGTTAGCCAAACAAATTCTGAGTAAATCATAAAGGAGTCTGAGTCGCCACCTTCCGTAGTGTAAAATTCGGTGGGATTGTCAAACGTTATCAATATTTTGCGATAAAACTGCCATCTATGAAAAGGAAAAGAAAAACCGAAGGACAGCGGACTTTGGTTTTCGCACTTGAGACCTTATTTAAGTGCAACAAGGTACTCTGGGTAATTTTAAAAATGGCTGCTATTGACCAATCAGCTCTCTTCATAATTATTTATGACGAGAACTCAATATAATTATTACCATCAAACAAATGTATTTACGAGTGTTATAACGAAAGACAAGTCTACATTTAATAATTTTAACGTTAAACAATCTTCAAAATACGTACAAGTAAGTGATGTATCGCCTTGCCAGTGTCAGTGGGTAAGGGAATATGTCTTGATTCTAATAAATCCAAAGATAAAAATAAATTAGAAAATAAGAAAACTGTCAAAGATGCCAAAAACGCAATGCTTTATTTTTAACGATATTGAGCGTATCAGCAAGAAGAAATTAAAACTGTTCAAACACAGTGTAACCTTATGATAGGAAAACGGTATGAAGGGAATAGAGCACTTGACTAAAATAGCATTTGTAAAAATAGCGTTTTCAAAAATGCGTTTTTCAAAACAGCATTTTGTTGCAACGACGCTTTGTTAAAACAGCGGTTGTTGAAATAGCGTTTCTCAATACCGCGTTTTGTTTAATCAGCGTTTTTTGGTTAAGCGTTTCTCAGTAGAGCGGTTTGTCAAAACAGCTTTTTCGATAAACAGCGTTTCTGAATATAGCGTTTCTCAAACTAGCGATTTTGAAACAGCGGTTTTGGTCAAGACAGCGGTTTCTTAAAATTTATATGAATTGACGATGGAAAATGTATAACATACATATAAACTTCAGCGGTTAGGTTAGGTTAGGTTAGGTTAGGATAGGTTAGGTAAGTTTGCAATACTAACTATCGGCAGAAACCATTAGGTAATGAAATTTGCCGAAATTGCAGAAAAATATGTATTACAATAGGCCAATATTATTAGTGCTAAAGAAAGCAGCGCCGTTTTGGGAAACGCTGTTTCGACAAAATACGGTTTTGAGAACCGCCGCTATGACAAAGCGCCGTTTGAACAATTTGTTGTTTTGGGAAACGCTGTATAAAGAAACGCTGTTATGACAAAGCGCCGTTTGAACAATTTCTTGTGTTGGGAAACGCTTTATAAAGAAACGCTGTTTTGACAAAGCGCTATTTCGACAAAACGCTGATTTGAAAAACACTGTTTTTGAAAATGCTGATTAAACAAATGCTGTTTAGGAAAGCGCTGTAGTCCCTACAAATCTAGAAAAGCAGTTGCTAGAAAAATTAAATTCGCATCCAAATTTCAAAGACAAGGAAACTCAAATCAGTTTTAACGTTCGTGAAAGTGCATCGCAAACTGATTCTGTTGATCATTCAGCAGAATTATCAGCGGTGAAATCCCTTATCAACAAAGTGATTGGAATTCTAATTTCTACATCGTGCTCTAATGAGAGATATCAAGAATGCTTGTTTTCCTTTTTCGTAATACGTCCATATATTATAAATATAACTATTTATTAATATACATGGTGTCTCTATTTGCTCGATCAGGCCATTTTTCTCAAAATGTATTTATGCTAGGGTTCTGAAATTTTCAGGGTTTATTTGTTAGGTATGGAAGGCTTTGGTTACTAAATTTCAGAAAAATCGAACGATTTTGTGCCGTTTCGGAAAATTTATTTTTTCACGGGTAGGTGTCACGCAAAATGTTTCAATGGAAAAGTTGTAGGGCATAGGCAAAAGTATAAAAATAATTTTGGTTCGGTTGAAAAAGACCTATTTTTCACTGAGTTTGGAGGTCGGGGGAAAAACAAGGTGTACTAGCAGGCAATAGCCTTTAACGTAAACAATCGTACATAATCACAACACACATGTACATTAATTTTATTGAACTTATGCTTTCAGCTATGTAGTTAATAATCAGATCTGCAAAAAGTTATTGTTAAAGAAAATTATTACGTTCAACACCTAATTAGACAAAGTAGACAAAGAGCGCGTCTTCCATTTCGACGTGGTTACGAGTAAGCTCATCAAAGAAAGATTTGTAGACCAAAAATTACGCTTATTTTTCTTTTGTTGTTTTTTAACGTGAAATATCAATTGTCCGAGTAGTATTTAAAGCGTTTACATTTCAAAGTTAAAACATTATCTCAGCTTGGCCGATAGTTGTCCAGTATGCCTCTTTACACTCGAGATCAGCGCGCTCATATGCTAGAATAATTTTACGGAGAAGGTCGTCGTAATGCTACTCTAGAAAGTCAGTTATTTAGACGAAGATTTCCCAATTGCAGACCAAGTCATACGACGGTTTTTAGACATGGAAAACACCATACTTGCCCACTTCGTCGCCTATCCGCGAGCGAGCGTCAGGACTGCCAGCTTTGACTTAGGGTTGGGTCGAAACTATGTTTGGAGAACACTCAAAAGACACCATTTTCATCCTAATCGAGCGACACTTCACCAAGGACTGCATGACGGTGATAGACAGCGCCGACTCGACTTCTGCAATTGGTTTTGCCTCATGGCTGACGCACACCAGGATTTTCACGATCAACTACTGATGTCCGACGAATGTTCATTCGGAAGAGATGGGCCTTTCAACCGACAAAACCAACATATGTGGGACTACGAGAATCCACACTGGGGATTTCCTCACCGCCACCAAGTGCAGTTTCGCTTAAATGTGTGGGCTGGTCTGTTAGGTGACAGAATTATTGGCCCGTTCTTCCTGCCAAAAAGTCTGAACGGTCAAAACTACTTGTAGTTCCTTCAAAATGAAATATCCAACGTGTTGGACGACATTCCTCTGGCCGAGTACAGACGCATCTGGTTCCAGCAAGATGGGGCGCCACCTCACCAATATCGTGACTTGGTTGCATATCTAAACGACGAGTTTCCTGGAAAATGGATTGGAAGAACTGGTCCTGTTCGTTGGCCTGCAAGATCCCCTGATCTAACACCACTCGACTTTTTTCTTTGGGGATTCGTAAAGGACTACGTATACCAAACACCTGTGACGAGCGTTGAAGATTTACGACAAAGAATCATCGAAGCATGTCGCCGGGTGACTCCAGAAATGGTTCGGGGAGCATTTCGCAATATGCAACATCGTGCATATTTGTGCATTGCATCAGAAGGTGTCATTTTTGAAAACATTTTGTAGAAGTCATTAAAAAACATTTGTCACTTGGGCTAATTATAATTTGTTTATTTTTCGAAATCTTAAAACTGAAATGCATGTTACCTACAATTCGTTAAAGGCTATTGCCTGCTAGTACAATTTGTTTTTCCTCCGACCTCCAAACTCAGTGAAAAATAGGTCTTTTTCAACCGAACCAAAATTATTTTTACACTTTCGACTAAAACGGCACAAAATCGTTCGATTTTTCTGAAATTTAGTAATCAAAGCCTTCCATACCTAACAAATAAACCCTGAAAATTTCAGAACCCTAGCATAAATATATGTTGAGAAAAAATGGCCTGATCGAGCAAATGGAGACACTCTGTATATTGGGTAAAAAAGCTTATAAGAAGGGAGTTTTCTATAGAAATTACGTCGAGCTAAGTTTGCTGAATCTCAAATGACAAACATGATTACATATCACTTATAATCACCAATAGTGTTTTTTCCAATGTTCATCTGAAAAGCCCAACTCCATCTCAATATATTTTACAATTGTTATGAAGAGACGTGTCTTCAGATTTTGGCCCTACTACTCGTCCAGTTATTATCTGAACATATTTTTCTTGATAACTTGATTTTACGAAACTTCAAGGATAAAAAAAAAATTGATTTCAAAGTTATTGGACTGTTTTGCGAGTTCCAATCTATCACTTATAAAAATGGCAATGGATACGAAAGGTGCATTTGGTTATAAAAAGGAGGAGAGAGGATACAATTTTGATATTTTTAACAAGTTCAAACACCCATTTGCGAAGGATAAAGATATTTATTGGGTTACATGCCCAACCCACGATTTAAAAATCTTATTATCCAACTTCATGCCTCGACAGATGATGATCAAAAAGATTTTACAGGAAACAGAGGTCAATATGGGTGGAAAGAGATAGAAGACCTTTATAAAAGGGAAGAAGAACGTGCTAAAGACTCCCAAATGCGTGTTGTACCAAGGCTTTTGAAAAGTTACGTTACAGAGACCCGTGTCAAAAATCAATGTCAAACCATCAAAGATAATGCAAAAACCGTCAGTTTTGTCAGAGTTGTACACACACTCGCCAAGCAATTATTCAACAAAGACCAGCCGTTGTGGAGCTTAACAGTGCTATTTTACTTGGAAGCATGCAACAGACTTTTCGTAAATAGTTTATTAATAGAGACGCTGCTATTTTGAAATCTATAAGGGAAGGATATAGCTTTTTTGAGAAATTGTTCACTGAATTATCAAACGAACTTCCTGAATTCTAACCTAATAAAGCAACGCCAACTGTATTTATATCCTGGCAAACATCGGATCACCTGAGAATTAGCGTTTTTGGAATGAAAGGCTTAGCATTGGATTTTCTTTCAAGGCATCCTGGATACTTCATTTCCCCATCTCGTATAAATGGCAGTGCTGTTGAAGTTTATTCGCGCCATTTAAATATTCTACAGTCAATGAACTGTCAAACAAAAGCTACTCTCTACGTAAATCTGTAGAAATTAGAGCTAATATTACCGGTTGACATTCCTAAAAACAAGGATTACAGGGATGCCATAGTGTACATAAGAACGAGAGATTTCTATCGCGGCTATTGCGTCTCTTATTTCGACCAAGAGATAAGCAAGACGTACGAGGGTCAGAATACACACAATCCACCTGATGTGTTTAGTTTGTTTGAGCTATTCACAGCAACTTGCAACGCCGGTGACATAACCAATATATATCCACGGCCATACTTATTTGCACTTACACTTATTTGTTACTTCTGTGGTCACACTTATTTGTTAGTTCTGGTCAGACGTTGAGTATCACATTTATTTGTCACTTATGGTCATACGTTGAGTGTCACTCTTATTGGTTACTTCTGATCACACTTTGAGTGTCACACTTATTTGTTACTTCTGCGCAAACTTTGAGTGTCACATTTATTTGTTACTTCTACGCAAACGTTGAGTGTCACACTTATTCTTACATCTGGTCATACGTTGAAAGCGAGGCGCGAACGGCCTTGAAAAATGCGAGAGGGAAACTCGCGGGTAGACCTATATAAGCACGCTGATTTACAATGTCGGAAGTGGCGATGGTCCGTATACGCTGGCCAAAAAACCTAACTAAGAATTAAAACTAAGCAACGTTATTTCAGATCTATGTTATATGGAAACCACAGCTTTTCAAAAATATAACTCTCATGAAAATCGGTCTTAAATTAAGGAACGTTATGTAGAATTTTAGGCGACAATATAAAACCGCGAAAATTTGGGTCCCGTAAATTACCCTGAAAACTATTCTTAAATTTAATATATACTAATATAACCGCTAAATCCTTACCTAACCAAAAATATTTCTTTAACGTTAACGGACTTAATTTTAAATAAAAGAACTACCACACAAATCGAAACCACCGAAATTAGTAAATTGGGCATTTGCCCAACTTCTAGGGCTCCGATTTCCAAAATTTATGAAAGGCTATCGATGCTGAGGTATGTTTATTCGAACGAGATATCATTGACTTTTCTAGTCCTAACTTTTTAAGAGATATGCGTGACACGGCGGCATCGGCATCGGCATCGGCTACACTGTACGTGAAACTCATACACCGAAAAGCCCAGAATTGTGTGTAAAACGGGACGTGCGCAGGAGCGTTCTACGTCACAAGTTATCGTGTCCCCTGATATTTAGGTTTGTCTGTCTAACGCATTATTTTTTGAAAACAGCATATAAATGCGGCAAGCATTTTTTCGAACCTTGATATAAGGGTATAGATTTAGTTAAATATATAATAAAATATTATATTTAGGGATTGCAATTCAGCAGGGTTTTCAATCCAGCTGGATTTTTGCTGGACCGACATCAATCCAGCTGGATCCAACGCGGATCCAGCAATTTATTTATTTTTCAAAAAACTAAAGAATTTTATCAAAAATGCCAAACAAGTTAGAAAGCCAAAATATACCTCTCCTCGGAAGTTTTCCATGGGGAACTAACCAGAGTTTTATTTTTGAAAGGTGATGCTAGCGTTACCTGGCTGTCGCACTGTACTAAATAGCGTGACAAATTTAAACTTCTCCTGTTATTCATCCATGGTATGTCGATGATATTATTTATTTTCAATTAGTAGACGTGACAGTCATTGGCTCAGCTGTAAAAGATCGGTGTTCTAAATAGCCACCTTTTGGATTTTTGTCCAGTCCAGTGGAAAATACTGGCCAATAGTGGCTAATAAAGAAAATATGCCTTTTGAAAAGAGAATAATTTGAAAATCTAATTATTAGATATCAATAAGAAACTTTAGGACTAGCACAAATTCTGGCAACTATAGGTATAGATATTTGTATCTTATAGCCCAAATTGCAAAAACTTTAATGTTGAAATCTTAATAAAAGTAAAAAAATATATTAAAGGATTAAAGGATTAAATTAAATTATACAAATCACGTTTGTATAATTTGTAACGCACGTGGGTTGGGGGTATCTATCTACACCAATTAGTTAAGGAGATTCTTGTTCACATCTTGGAAGAATAAGGCAGACAATTACAAATAAACCAGACTATTGTAAATATTGGCACCTAGCTACATTTTATTAAATATTAAACCACATACATAATACAAGAGGCCTTTTTTAAAATTTTTCTGTAAGTACAATCTCAAGAAACAAATGGTATTGATGGCCTTGTCTCACGCAGGGCTGTAGCCCACCTATCGAAGCGGCAACGTGCACCTTTGTGCCATTCGCGGCGCGCGAATCGCGATTCACGTGCCAATTATTTAAAAGTTAATTACTTGCGAATCCGCATTGCTGGATCCAACACGTGGTATTGGATCCAGCAGACCGAAAAATGCGCTGGATCCAGCTGGATTGCTGGATGAGGGATCCAGCAATTGCAATCCCTAATTATATTTAATATAAATTATAATTAATTTGAACTATTTTTATTTTCAAATAGATGAAAGGTGTAAGTCACTATAATACTTGTACAAATTTTGCACGCTTTGCTTCGCGCCAAAGGAAACAGGGATTTTCCTTAAGCGGGGAACCTTGCTTCTTCTCTCTCTGGAATTTGTGACGTTAGAAACTCGAGGCCCGCCTCTTCTTCCCGCCCCAAAGGTCCCCCCTCCCCAAAAAAAACCGGTGCTAACATTATAGTGCGGCAGCATTTTTACGAACCATGTATCAGATAAAACAATAGCTGATGATCACTTGTTCCTATTTTAAAAGTTAATAAGATATCTTAGTTTTTAGTCAAAATCATTTAACAGAAAGCTTTTAGCTATCCGTTTGCTTTTTCAAAACTTGCCAAATGTTTTTAGGATTACCTGAACCTGGCAGACTAGATATGTTCAATACTTTTACAGAATTGTATTCGCTAGCTTGACTAGTAGCCATAGTGTTTCTGCTGTTAGTGGTAGACTTTTTCTTTCTTGTGGAATCAGAACGGTTCAGTTTTTTCTTAGATTTTCGAGTTGAGAGGGCTAACAAGTTGTCCCTTAATCCGATATAGGTTTTCTTATCTTTTGACATTTTACATTAGGAACTAACGAATTCTTGAATGCGGCAATGTACCATTTTTCCCAACCGAATTTAAAAAAGGACTCATAACTTGAATATTTTCATTCAGTATCCCATCTTCATATAAATCTCGAATCTCTTCTACCTGGTCGAAGATGTGCTTAGTGGTTTTGTTGATAAAGTTAACTCCACATTTATTGTAGCACTTGAAGTTTGCGTAGCTTCTAATCTCGTCGTTTTCACTTTTAATAAACGGAAGAAACCCTGGTTTGGGAAAAGTAGATTTCTTTGATCGAGGATCTTGATCTTTATTAGAATTTTATTCTCCTTTTCTACTAAAGTCATCATAAAAAGAACCGTCATCGTCATCTTGAAGAGCTGATGTTGTTTTAGTATTTGTGTCGCACAAATATTATCTTCTTCCCTTAAGCTGAAACTCTTCTTATTCCACCTTAACCTCCTCCTCCTCCAAGTTTGTATATTGCACATTAATTATCTTCTTTCATGTATGTAGCACTGCTGTTTGTATTCGTAGTATATTTCCGTTTTTCTTTTTGATCAATTAGTTGCTCATATTAAAAAACTCGCGTAAAATGACAAAACAGATATTAACTCCGAAATACCATCATTTAAAATATACATACTTTTATTTTAGCTGCTAATTGCTTATTTCTAAAGCAATACCGTACACTCAATCACGATAAGCCTTGTCAATATTATACAGCTGCCGACGACGTAATATTTAAAGATAAACATATATTTAACAGAGCACCTTTCGGCACTTAGCAGCCACGTTATTGGTTAAAACCATTTTGAAATTATAATGCAAATATAGTGCAGTAGGTGTCGCGGTTGCACTGTTCTTTTAATATTGGTGACGTTTCAAAATCCCACCGAATAATACAATACGGATGGTAGCGACCCAGACTCCTTTGTGATTTACTCCTATTTTTATGAATTTAAATTCTTACTCTAAATACCAGAACAGATGAAAACAATACAACTATTATGCTTTCTTACTTCTTGTCTATGGCTTTGTGAAGATCAGGAGGAAAATCTTTGTTCATGGCCAGCATGTATTGGTAAGGAAAGAACTTTTCGTCAATGAAATAAAGAGCTCGGTCTCCTTCAAGGCTTTCGCAAATTACGGACAAGAACATTTTCATAATTATCAAGTCGAAAACGCCAATCCCTAGTCCGTTCTTAATGTCTTGGTAGACTTTTGGAGTTAGGAACTCGATCGGAGTTAAGAAATTATTTTTGAATTTCAATGCATTTTCGTAAACCTGCCTGTACTGTCCATCTTCCGCTTGCTGAAATCACAAAGCTCTATATCAGTATAGGGTAATTATTTCTGAAATCATCAGACTTTGCTGCATGATAGTAACAGATTTTAACCAAACTTTTTTGGTGCGTTCAGCTACCTCTACAATGAAGATTTCCGAAGTTTACCGGAAATATTTCAAAAATTTTAAAAGTTATGATTTTTTGAAATTTGAGTTTTTTGGTTTAATTTTGGTGTATGTTATTGACATTAATTTTAATATCGCGTTCGCTAAAGGTTGGGAAAACATAAAAAAGGGTATCCTAAGATAAAACTGTACGCTGAAACAGAATTTGAAATCTATTTTACAATAATCAGCTAGGCTAATACCCAAGCGACTTTTGAAGCCATTAATTCAGGTGGCCGGGTTACAATGCGTAGGAGGGTGGTGGCAAGCCCTGCATGCCACGCGAACGAGCTAACAGCTCCCTACAGCAACTATTACCGTTAACCTAGACAAGTTTTTATGGAAGGGGAAACCGAAGAACTCGGGGGAAAACCCCTTAAACCAGTGGGGAGAGAACTTGCAAACTCAACGCAGAAGGAGTTGTTCCGAGTTTTCACCCAGTGCCACAATTTTTATATTACTTTAAAGAAATTGAAATAAATAATTGGTCAAAAATTAGAAATATTTAATATTATTTTTATATTGAAATAATGCTTAGACCAAAACGATATTTTACAAGAACGTTTCTGTGTATAAGATGATGCACTGAAAAAAGTCTTCTTGATATTGGAGGTGTGCCGCCTAGTGAGTAAAATATTAAGTGTCACCCCACGTTTTGGCTCGTATATCAAAATTTATAGCAGATACAATAAAATAGATTTCAAATTCTGTTTCAGCGTACAGTTTTATCTTAGGATACCCTTTTTTATGTTTTCCCAACCTTTAGCGAACGCGATATTAAAATTAATGTCAAAAAACATACACCAAAATTAAACCAAAAAACTCAAATTTCAAAAAATCATAACTTTTAAAATTTTTGAAATATTTCCAGTAAACTTCGGAAATCTTCATTGTAGAGGTAGATGAACGCAAAAAAAAAGTTTGGTTAAAATCTGTTACTATCATGCAGCAAAGTCTGATGATTTCAGAAATAATTACCCTATATCTAAAACAAAAAAGGTAAGAAAGTCTTGCTAGTGTAACGAAATATTTGGGCCACCTTTTTAAAAAAGATTTATCTTTTCTTCCCTTTATTTTTTTAGGAATTTTAACACAACTTGTTATCTGGCGCGGTAAAAAGTTATTTCCTGCTATTTCAGTTTTCCATAAAGCAAAATCAATTTTTAAACGTTTAAATAAATGTAATATTGCATTTTAAAATATAATAATAATCAGCAAGGATAATGCCACCCTAGGCCCAAGTCATCTAGCTACTTTTTAATGCCTTTAATCGGGTGCCCAGGAGGGAGGTGGCAAGCCATTCTTGCCACACGAGCGAACAGCTCCCTACTCTCAGTTTTGCCGGTTACCTCTAAAAGTTTTATTTTAATAAAATCATACAAATACGAAATAGTTGTAAGTTGATAAATATCGTTACCAACCTCAAACTATTCTCAGAACTGTTTGTAAAATCGCTTATTTGAAAGAAAATGCCATGAGTTTGGAACTTTTGTAAAGGTTCTTTAAAAGAAGTATAGCCCTGCAGGGAATGTTAAGCTTCCGTCACTCTAGCTATATAGGGAAAAACTGCCAGCCAGAAGTATGATTGTTTTACGTTTTAGACTGCTCGCGCCACGAATGAATAGTAAAGGAATCTGGATCTCGCCTGTTAGGGTTATACTTCCTTTAAGTGACGCTTTGAATACGAAAAACATTTATTTCCCTTTGGTAGTTTTTATGCCCTAACTGAGCGAAAATTATTTTTGAGAGAGTAGCATCTGTCTATTGCAAATTAGGTTTAAAAAACACCAACTTGACAAATAAGGGGCTCGATTCTGAGGCTATCGTTAAGCTAGCGAAAAAAATTCTGGCGATAGGCGAAACGACAATCTGTAAGCGACAATTTATTAACGGTAATGAAATTTGTATTCTAAGACGTGTCTCGTTACGGCAGTGTTATGAGAGAGAGGCTAACGACAGAAATTTTTAGTCACGTGCTATCGCTCTAGCTAGAGCCTATAATGACGCGTCGTTTTATCAGTTGTTTCGTTCATACTTTATAGCAGCAGACGGTATTAATGTTTTATTCTACAGAGGTTAGGCTTAAGTTGTAAGCCTCGTTTACCACTACGCGTTTCTCTGCTTTGACACAAACATAACGTTTTCACGCGCGTAAAGAAAAATACATTATGATGAAGAAGAAAAAGTGTTCATTGTGAATAATAAACGTACAAAAAATTCCTAGTTGAGTATTTGGTAAATATTTTCATCTTACTTCACCAAAGTTCATTGGAACCGATGCTTTTAAAAACATAATCAAATGGTAAAGTAAAAGTAACTGTTTGTTGTTATTACACCCCAGGGGAATAATTTATTAGTGTTATAATTTACTTGACTATGGTATTTTTAGATATATTAATCTAGTAAGTTAATAATAGTTTTTAATATTCACTGGTATTGGCAGTGTATTGGTTTCTGATAAACTCTCACCAAGCCTATCACAATGAGTATACGTTAGTTCTTTTTTACCGTAAATAAACGCTTAAATCTATACTCAACTTACTCAAATGCTTGAGCTCGATATCGTATTACTTTTTGAAGTTATAAATCACGATTATTTTCAATTTCCTGTGCTAAATCTCAAATTTCATGTCTCAAAAATATCGCCATCTTCAAAAAAATTGTCGCCCGTGGCTCTAACTACAACTTTTTTTTGTCGTTAGAATTAACGACAATCTTAGGTTTCTTCTAACGACAATTTTCCTAACGAGAGCCTTAGAATTGCATTTTTTCTCGCTAGCGACAATTTTCAAGTTGACGAGGATTTCTCCCGTTAACTTCCCTACCGATAATCTCAGAATCGAGCCCAAGTTTCGATAAGTAATTAGCCATTTAGATTACCATAGAGCTTTCTAGCAGCCACTGCGAGAAGTTCGCGTAGCTACTGGATTTCCAACTGTTAAGGTCGTCTACACCCTGTCTAGCAGAGGCTTAGTGTGTTAGCAGACGGAAATCCAGTAGCTGCGCGAACTTCTCGCGTTGGCCGCTAGAAGGCTCTATGGCAACCTAAATGGCTAATTGTTTAATATAATTAAAATTTTTAAGATTAACTCCGGGAGGCTTCCCCTATAAGTTTTAAAATTGGCATCCATATATATACATAGAGCGGGACTAATTGTCTTATCGAAATGTAGTAGGAGTAGTAGGGCCGCGTCAGCATTTATCATAGCGCTGGTGATACGCGGCTTTAAAATAGATTTAATTTTATTTAACCAGTTAAAAGCGTTATCTAACCCAAGTACACCAGTATCAGGTTTAATTTATGAAAAATTAATATATAAAACTTTTCAATTCAACGATCATCGGAGGGATTTGAACTCCCCACCTTTAACTTCGAACCCAAATGCTTTAGGATTCTCGCCCACGATTCCTTTACGTTTATGGAATTTTATATTTAGTACACTTGCGCCACAGCTTTGAAAGATGGCAGCCATGCTTGGTGGACGGAAGCTTTATTTTCGTAATAACATTTATGAAAGTTCATTTTCGTAATGAAGCTAAGAATGGTGGGTTAAAATTATAGGTAACAATATCGATAAGTATGACACTAATTGAAGGTGTGAGCTGTGTAATTAACGTTAACTCATAAGTTCCAAAATCCATAAGTATAATACTACGTGAAAACGTGCAACGTACAATCATAAGTGGGATAATATCGGTAAGTATGGTACTAAATGACGCTGTAAGCGTTTTAACACGATACTGGGTACGCCTTTGAGAAATTAAAAATTTTAGTATACTGTTTTGGACAAGCCTGGAGAAATAGCTTAAGACTTGTTTAAAAGCAATACATTTGCCAAATATTATTGATCTTTTCAAAAAAGTATGAATAACAACACTATCTTTGCAGAATTAACTGCAATTAAATATATTTTACATGAAAATAAATCAACCCAAGATTAAATAATTCTTCTTAGGGTTCTGACTACATTTCTACAGATATTTTTTGGTAATTGCGTATTTTTTTTGATGGCTTGATTTTAACTAATGTTAATGTTATGTGTCCTTTCATTAGAAAATCCTTATTTTTTATCACATGACAAGATTATTTACTAATCAACATGAAATAACCGACAAATGTATTGCGCTTTCTTTTCTCTCAACAACATTTGTTTTAATTATAATTCGTCAATAAGCATGTAAATGAAGCCAGATTGAAACCCTAGCTAGCCTATGAAACGTAAAAATGTCAGATCAATCGACTTTTCTCTATTAACCGAAATAACTGGTAATAAAGAAATCAGAACACCAAATTTTCTAATTATAAACACTCCATTTGTTCCTGGAAGTAATTAGTTTCGTCATTAAGTTAACTAATTTAAAGAATGAATTTTGGGGGTAAAATGTTTGCAGTAACAATTGCAAAGACCGCAACTCTAACAAACACTCTGATCCCTCACCTAATTACTTTAAAAGAAACTAATTTACACTATTATAAATGCGAAAACAAATATAAATTTACGTTTTTTCCCTGAAAATAATTGATAAATTAGGTACCGGTATAGTTATTTATTATGTGACGTCACGTTCTTGAGTGACCCATACCATCCCCCCATTGTAACATTTAATAACGCTTGTATGGAAACCCCTGAAGTGCATTCCAGTACTTCTGATTTAGCAATCATTATGCGACCACTTTAACCTAAATATTTCGATGTTATTTTTTAATCTAAGATTGATGCTTTTATTATAGCTATAAAAAGGTAAACAAGGTCAGACAAAGGTAAAGAACGAAAGTTATAAACCTACGGCGAAAACATCGTAAAAGAATGTATCCAGTGGTAGATAGGGTATAAGGTTCTTTCTAGCAGCAATGTCACTAACGCTGTATATGATGTCATCACGTATTTGTACCATAAGCACGGCTTTGAACTGACCACTGAATGAATTCATTAGGACCAAAATAGCCAAAAGCCACGTTGCCATCAAAAATCTTCCTTTCACTGTCAGGGGAGTTCTAGGTGATCCTTAAAATATTCAAAAAAATAAAAGTGTAAAATCTCTTATTTCTTAAAATAAATCGACGAGAGAAGAATCTGCATTTAAATGAAATATGAACCTTCACAGGCTTGAAGCAGAATCCATTGGACACCGATTTAACACCAAACAGATGATACGTGTAAGAACGAAGGCTACTTTTTACCTCTCCGAGGGGACAAAGTCCCCTAGGAGGGGTTATACAATCACCGTGTCTGTCTGTGGGTCTGTCTGTCAGGCCTGCGAACGCGTTCGCATTTTCGGGGCAAAGGGTAATCACTGGGTTCGCAGTTTCTCGAAGGGTTGGCCAAACCACCGTGCGACGGTGAGGGTTAACGGATTGATTTGCGGTTGGGTTAGGTTTCGTTGGTCTTTTTTCGTCAACGTACACCGTCACGACAGTTTCAAATTGGATACTTCGTTATTGTAATGTTTATGTGTAGGTTGTGAATGTTGAGTTCGTGTTATGATGGTTGTGGGTGTTGAGTTTCTTGTGTTTGTATGGGCGTTTTCTCTCTTAATGACTTCGGGACGGACCGAGTGCTGAGTGTTATTCAACCTCTCAACGTCCAAGGGCAGGGTTTCCACCAATTGTACACGGTATTCGTCTTAGTATCAATTTGCGATTTTTTGGCGCCGGCCGGGAATCGAACCAGGGTCTGCCTCGTGCAAGAGATGTACTCAAACCACTCAGCCACCAACGCTTGTTAATTTATGGTGTTTTTCTAAAAAACTGCTTTGGCGAATGTCCTTTACAAAGTTATATCGTTAGGTACTATAATTTATTCTACATCATTTTAAATATTTATAAATTATATTACTCTTATATTTAATTAAATATTTATAAATTATATTAATCTTATATTTAATTAAATATTCATAAATTATATTAATCTTATATTTAATTAAATAATC
This sequence comes from Leiobunum rupestre, assembly GCF_980474605.1. Taxonomy (NCBI): domain Eukaryota; kingdom Metazoa; phylum Arthropoda; class Arachnida; order Opiliones; family Sclerosomatidae; genus Leiobunum; species Leiobunum rupestre. Next base: position 25,153,986 of record NC_143385.1, on the reverse strand, counting down.
ATAGATTATATTAATCTTATCTTTAATTAAATATTCATAGATTATATTAATCTTATATTTAATTAAATATTCATAGATTATATTAATCTTATATTTAATTAAATATTTTAGTATTTTAATATAAAATTTGATCGTGATCAGGAATTAAACTTGGGTCGCATTGTAACAATGCGGCTAGTTCACCGCCGAGCCATTGACTTCCTTAGGGAAAATATTAAAGTAAAGGAACAATTATGATAAGGCGGGTTTTTTTACTAAACAGATTAATACAATATCTGTATATATTGTTTATTGAACTTTGTTTGTTTATTCCTTGGTACGGTTTTTGGTTTTTTAAATTTTTGTTAAATTCTTAACAAAATTTCGTTTAAACACAAAAAGTAGTTCATTGTTACCTTTTAATAACGCTTAGAAAAAGGATAATTATTCAAAACTCCCACGGAAACTATATCAAAGTAATAAAAGCGCCACCATGTGGAGAACTATCAATCAAACCGGGTAAAAAATATTATCTCTTCAATTTTTCGAACTTTAGTCCAATCTCGACGGGTCAAAATAACACAAAATAAACGTATATAAGGCCGTTGCCATCAATATAGAAGATTAAGTCTTTCTTAGTTCTTGGCTGTCAGACGAACTACTACAAGACGGGGTCCTAGTGTCGGTCAAAAGTTATGAGGTAACTTTCCGGTTTTAATTAGTATGTTCGGTCTTCGGTCAAAAAAAAGAGTTAAATTGTGTTTCGCGTTTGGAACGTGAGTGAATGGACTTAAGTGTATGAACAGTGCGTGTTTAAGACTGAAAGTGTCAAAGTAATTGTGAACTAACTCAAGTCAGCTGTAAGATAAAATTGATTGTTATTATTTTTTGAATTTTAATAACCTAATTATACCCTTGAAATTATCAACTCAACCTGTGAGGCTAATTAAGTAGATTTGAAGTAATTAGTAGCGAACAGCTCTTAGCTGTTAATTAAGACAGAGTTTATAGTTAGGTAGTTTGAATTAAGTTAAAATTACTCAGTATAATTTATGATATTTACTTAAGTGTAAGTGTGTTTTGGTTTATTTTTCAATCACGATGAACTAAGACAAATCTAGTCTTAGACACTTGAGTACCAGTTCTGTACAATGACGTAGAAGGGATATATTGTTGGGTTATTGATGAAAGTTAAATCTAGATCGTTCCATAGACTGTTCTGAATAAAAATAAACATATATAATTTTGCATAACTCTGGTTGCCATTTTATTTTCTAATCACTCGCCCACAACATTAGAGTTCTGGCAATCCCGAATCAAATAAATTTTCGATATAACGGCGACGGGAAATTATTCTCGTAAATTTATCGCGCGGCCTTAGGGAATATTCTTTTAACAAAATTTCGATAACTATCGTTTAATTAAAATCGGCCCGGTTCCGTTAAAATTATAAACCAAAAAGCGAACGGTCGTTATAATACCCTCTGTAGATATTTCTTTCATTAAAATTTGCTTTGTATTATATTCAACTGAAAAACTTGTACTGAAAAAAGGGTTTAATTCAATTGTGCATTGTTATAGTACGTCTAACTCACTGTTGTAACTACTTAACTTATGATATTCTGAATAAATTAAAATTGGTCGGTTCGTCTCAATTATTTTAATTATAATTAAAATTTTATACCGGGCGGGATGGAACTAGGATAAAATTTTTAACAAATAACTCTAAATTGCGGAGATATATCTCTAAGGGTTATCTCGAGAAATTAATACCACTAGGGACAATTCTTCCGAGGAGAGGTATATTTTGGCTTGCCAACTTGTTTTAAATTACATTGGGTACTAATATGTACAAATTAATAAATCTCTTTCTTTCACTACATTATGAATTTAGCCTCGCACTAGGTTTTTTTCCAAATTATTTGGAAACTGGAAATGTGCATGTTTAAAGCGAATTACTTTAACAGGAATAGTTAGAAAGGAATTTATGCCAGAAAAACTAGCACTGATATCATAGTATTTTTTCAGCGTTTTAAAGCAAAGTCGTAATTGCGATGACAGTGACTCAAAAAATGTAAATCTTTTGCGTGTTTTACAATTGCGTTTTTCTAAAATCCAATCAATTTGCTGTGAGTAAGAAATTCAAACAAATTAGCAAACGCGATAAAATATTGTCTTTAATACACATTTCAGAGTTTTCTAAACGGTGATATTGTTCCAGTTCGTTAAAATTTCTTTTCGTAATTCGTCTTCGTTTATTTTATATCCCATTATATTTATTTCGTATATCCCACTTGCTTTCAATTGCAGTGATATTTTCATATTCGTTTCTTAACTCTTTAACTTGATAAAAAAAAATTATGCAGTATGCAGCTTGACCAATGTCCATATTTTTCCTTTGAAAAATGGTTTATGTTACATTAATGCTCGCCAAGAGGTTTTCTATAATAACCATGGTAAGGATAAATTCAAAATTTTCTATATTGCGTTTAATTCAAGTAGCCTCAGTTCTTTCATCAGCTTTTTATGATTGAATAATAATTTTATTCAAGGCCTTTAACAAATCGGCAAAACTCACTTTAACAACGGAACGTTTGTTTTCGAAATTAAAATTAAAAAATATTTTTCTTAGATATACTATGGTACAAGAACGTCTCTTCTTTGGCGCTCCTCAGTATGGAAGCTCAAGAAGCTGAACAAATGAACGAATCAAAACTTATTGATGACTTCGCAAGTGCTTAATCGCGACCAAAATCATTTTCAAAATATTGTGCTCTAGAATTTAGGAAGTTAATTTGGTATTCATATAGTTAATTTAAATAAGAGGTAATTATCTGCCGATATATTTCTGAAACCAAAAAAGTAAATACAATTACAAACATATTCGATATAAAGGGGGCCCATTTTTCCATTTTGCATCGGGGCCCAATTCTTATAGCTATGCCACTGCTTTCACGTGTTCAAATACCTTTCTTCTCCATCGCAAACAAATTCCATCCACGTCGTTCCACCACACCAGTTTTCAAACCTCTTCAATGTACTAACATCAAATATTGAAGTGTAGAGAGTCTTTGAACCCACGTGCTCAAACACCAACCATTGACAAACATACTTAGATATATTTATAAAGACACTGTTAATAATATAGGTTTATAAAACGAATAAATTGTACTTTTAATTTATTTCGAACCATTTAAAATCTGAGAATGATGCGGGCGCATTGCCTCAACATTGTTTTTCTCCCAAATCATAAATAAATACATTATTGGTGACATGGTGTACAAAATGTCTTAATTTTTTGTTTTTTGTTTTTTGTTTTGTTACCAAACTAAAATTCACCACCACAAATTTACCCAAGGTCGTTACCTTTCTGAAAATTGTATGATTTTGACCAAAGTATAATCAGTCTTTACACATATAGTTTCAGAAAAATGAATGCGCTTTCGATATTTTAGAATAATGAAAATTTATCAATCATATTTACCTTCGCAAAACAGCCCAGCCAGATAAGACCAAAAATAATACGAATAGATGTCCTTTCTTTTTGTTCCAGCTTTTTGGTCAGTGTATGCAGTTAGCAGGATCAGGAGGAGGAATAGAGCGATTAGGAAATACCAAATCTGAAAATACAGGTATTACAAAACATGAGAACCGAGTTACCCTAATGATCTAATGTATTTTAAAACACAGGCTTTAATTAAACTATTTTTTCTATTTCTAAATTTGTAGTGACTATAATAATATACGAACTAATCAATTTCTATAAATATCAGAAATTTCGTAAAATCTATTTAATCAAAAGTTCCAATAACAAAAGGTTTCAAATGTTTGTTTGTTCTGAATATTTCATGAAAAAGTAATCTAATTTTTATTCAGTAACTTAAATATCAAATAGTTCCCAAACAATAAATGTGCAGTGAAAATTTCTGAAATTTTTATGTTTGGCAACATTGCTTACAGTAGGTTAAGTGTTTTTAAAGGATAATTTAAGTGGAAATGTTTGGGACAATAAAGGCAAATAGCTTAGTGGCATATTTGAAAACATCAGTTACAGTTTCTATCAAAAGGATCTCTCGAGCAGGTAATGACTCGTTAGGATGCATAAAATCTTGATTAACTATAAAAATAATCACGATTACAATCAATCTCAATTTAAACTTATCAATCTCGATTTATAATTTCACTCTGGATTAAATCATTTTTGATATTATCTTTTATTATCACCTACCCATCTAGTACACTTCTTAATATAAATGTGTGTAGAGAGAAAAAGCCCGTAGAAAGAAAGTGGTGCGTTTAAACAATTACATTACCAAAATTATTTTTAATAAAATACTATGTTTCTTTGTGGGTTTGTGTTTTTGTTGTTGACCAGGGAACTTCAGCTAGTTATACATAAAGAAGTCAAAATAATAATCATACAAGAGAAGTGACCATTTGCCTATCTTGCTAATGGTTTTTCCATTACACATGCACCTACGCACGCTGTCTATGATTTGTCAAAATAATATAAGTGTATTTTTTAAATTAGGTAACGAAATACACGCGATTAATTTTAAACTATGATCCGTTGTATAACCGGTTAATACACCCATTTAATTTGCCTCGAGCGTGTAACGATAATAATAGTACTTCAATGTCAAAGGTTAATAAAAATTTGAAGAAATTTCCTCCTTGTGGCTTTCCCGAGGAGGCAATTGTTGCCATGGTCGTCATGTAGTAGCTCTTGGTGATTGCAAGTCCGTCGTTTCTCCTGAAATCAGTGGCCCAAGGACCAAGAATCATTTCGGCTTCCTAAAAGTTAAGTATTCAGATATTTCAAATTCTTAATTAACAAATCATCATAGAGTGAACGGCACTTTATTGTTCTAAGAATGGAGATTTCAAGATATTTAATTTTTGTTTTAAATTCAGATATTCTAACTAACTTAACAATGTAAAGATTTGTGAAAGTATTAAGATATTTTTATTTAAAATCTAAGATATTCTCATGCATTTAACATGACAATAACAATTTATTTATCTTTTTCGATACATGCATTGCCTTCAATATGTTTGTATACCACCAATAGCTCTTCCACCATTTCTAGGAAGTGTTGCAAAGCTCGACGTTTTGGGCCCTTTTCTATTCTAGTTAAAGTTTAGGACTCGTTTGAGAATACGGTGATATGTAAGCGGCTCGAAACGTATCTAAATGATAAGTACTATCCATTACTAGGTTATATTATGTCTGGGGGCCAAAAAGGTGGGATAATCATTATGTCGGTGGCCAATAGAGCTATAAATAAAATAATATTAGCGATCTTATTCCAAAAAACTTTGTTTGCTTACAAGGAACCTTTTCCTGGTGGTGCATAAATACACTTTGACTTTTTATCAAAGCACTTTTTAAGGTTCGCTAATGCACTTTTAAAAAACCTTTTGTTAACGGTACAGTACCCTTTATTTATACCTGGTTACAGCAGGAGCAATTCAATTTAATACGTCATTCTTGAAATGAATGCCCATAAGGTCAATGTTAAGGTCAATTTTTAAACATAAGAAAATAATGGCTCAAATCTTACCCTTAAATTATATCTTAAATTGCGAGGTCCAAATTCGATTTTGATCGAAAATTTCATTAAAAATTGCGTTATATTTAATCCAATTTCAGTGTATGAAATTGATCTTTAGTCTGATTTGAACATTTTTATCTGATCCAAACTAAATTGCATTTAAACTGGATAATCTTCAATTGCGTTGGATCGAAATTTCAACTCAATGGTTGACTACGTAAGTTGTATTTGTTCAAAATAAAGAAAATGTTAAATATTATCACAACAATTAAGATATCTCAATTTCAGTGTAATAATTGGTTTCAAAGTTAGGATTGGCACTTGCATCTTTGTTTTCAAAATCAAGCCAAACATTCCCTTCCTCAAAAGCACAAATTATAAGAATTGATCGTTTTAGTGGCGCCCACGTTTTGAAGTGAAACCTTTTCGGTTATTCAGATTAAATGATTTTCGTTTCTTACGGTTATTATAACGGGATAACATAAAAAAATCGTGCGTACCCTTCTCTGTAGCATTCCTCTTAAACCTGTCCAAGATCCATTTTCCAATTCTTCGCCAAACGTTAATGTTGGAGGAAGCAATGTCTCATACCTAAGTAGAACAGTAATTAAAAATTTCTCGTTCAGACAAATATGTCAGGAAATCTAACAAAACTATAAGTATCACAAGGAATGAATTTGTTTACAGTTAAGCATAATAACTTGGTCGAGATGATCCGCGGGTATCGTAGAAATTTTTCATGGTCACTAAAGAAGGGGAATTAAAAACGTCATCGGCGTGTACAGACCCGATCAAACGTTTCTGGCCGTTTTTTCTTGGCAGCCATTTTGTTTCTGTTTTATGTAGAAACCGGATTGGGTTTTTTTGGATAGAATACCTTCACGAAAATAATATGCAGTGAAAAATAATGCGCTAGCACCATTTGGGAAAGAGCAAAGCCGGAAATAGAAAAACCCCTCCAAAATTACACGAACAAATGATTACATCGTTCGATGCGTGATCACACTCAGTAACCAAATCTAGTTCCATTTGGCAAATAGTGACGACGAAAAACATTGAAATTAACCCTCATTTCATTAGTTTGCTCTTGTTCACTTAAAAATTAAATTATGATTAATTTTCAGATTTTTCGTTGTCACTATTTCTTTAATAACTTTAAAAAATTTTAATTCGATTTGGGAAGCAACGCTAAAAATCGTGTCAACATATTCAATCTTCAAATATTGAAATGCGTTCTTGGTATCACCAAATAATCGAGATTTGTGAACATCTACGAATAACGTAAGGTGGGGAAAATATCACGGGTTGTTTAAAATTCTTAAATTTTCCAACATTAGGCGAAATAATAACTAAAAGCTGTATGGGGAAATGAAATTTAAAACAAATTAAGCGGGACTGGTCCTACGCCTCGGTTCGGCTTCTGGCACCCTCACACTAGGAAAATGCAAACAGCCAGAATTTTAGTAATGGCTGTCAGTGAAAGGTAAAATGTAAAAGAAAGGGAAATTACAAATTTTTATGAAACAATTACAATCTTCTGGTTATAAAGTGCATTTATATATACGAAAGAAAAAACACAGACTCAGTTAAAGTTGAAAATAAATCCTTTGAAGATAATGGCATTAAAAACATAAAAAGGTGTGAGAGGATTGTCTGTTATTTTGGGATAGAGGTTGTAACTTTTGTTTACAAAGTCAATTAGGGAAAAGGGTGTTCCAAAGGAATATTTTTTTAGTAAATGATTTTGCGAATTACTTACGTAAAACCAATATCTGCAGACAGTATATACAGAATTTCCATGAGTAGCCCAGAAAATTCATATCCTTCATCCTCTTTAGGGTGCAAGTTAATCCACGGTGTCATCTGAAAACAAGATACGTCAAATTTAAAATCATGACTCTGTTTAATTCTCCGAAAGAGGTTTAAATTTAAGTTTTGAGACTTCAACTTACCGGCAATATAGTAAATCGCAGGTGAGGTTTTGTCTTGTTCTAAAAACATAAAAACTAAATTGAAACAAATTATGTGGGTTAGGATGATAAAACACGCGAAAAGGTAGATTAGTCCATAATTAAAAGGGATAATATAGCTAAATAGTAAACAAATTTGAAGAAATTTAAAAACTTACTAATAACTTGTACCCAATAGGTCTTCGAGCAAACAAAAAACGCGAAACTCGGATCAAATAGATCTTCGAGTAATAAACTAAATTAAAATAATGTTTAGGCTTAGTTTCTCTTTTCGATTTGACAGTCGCCAGCCAGATTTCCCGCACGGTACTGATGAGTTCCAAATAGAACGAAACCGGTCTACCGTTGGAATTTCTGGCTATTTTAATTTAGTTCATTACTCGAAGATCTATTTGATCCGAGTTTCGCGTTTTTTTTATTAGTAAGTTTTTAAATTTCTTCAAATTTGTTTAGGATTTAGCTACATGTATATTATCCCTTTTAATTATGGACTAATCTACCTTTTCGCGTGTTTTATCATCCTTCTCACAGTCCATAGGTGGTTTCTTCTAACTTAACTTATGTGGGTTAGGGCCGAGTTGCCAGGGTAAAACAAATTTCTAAGTAATTTCAGTAGATTATTATCCACATCTTATGAAATAAGTATCGATCAACGATATTCGGATAAAGTAAACTGACTCGAGAAACTTTTCAATTGCAGTGCAATTCTGACCAAATCGCGGATGTGTATTATTCCGCTTAACTCTTTACGAGTATTGCTTATAGAAAGGCTATATTTTTACCATGTCAGAGAGTCAGTTAATGTTTTAAGCTAAGTGACGCATGAAAAATTGCGCAAATTATTACACTTTTTGAGCCGAACCTCGTGAAATTGGGCTTATTGGCTCGGGGAAGACGTTTCTGATATGTACATAATGATTGGAAAAGTCGTTTAAGAGTTACAAAATGCCTCAATTTTTTTAACTTGACCGTCACCCCTAACTTGTTTTTAAAATAACTATTTACGTAATTATTGAAACATATTGAGTAAGGGTTTTTAAAGATGTTGCCTACCTTAATAAGATATTTATTCAATTATTTAATATGATATAATTTAGATCATTTCAATGACGATAAAAATCAAAATTTTTAGCAATTTTTGAATCCTCACTATCGACTACATAACAATCAGTAAAAAATTTTAAAATTACATTCAGAGTTATAGAGATATTCCTTTTTAGAATTTTACTCCAGCCGCCAAGAAATGACATAAAATATTTATTTTTGTTCTTCAAACCAATCAGTTCCGATTTATTTGTACTTAAAGACGACGTTCCGTATTTTAATTTGATCATAATCCTTGTTTTGGTATTTCAAACCAATACAGTTGTTACTGTTGGGTGTCAAGTGAATATGTTTCGTGAAACATTCACCTCCTTGTAGCATTACCAATTTCAAAAGGTTACCAAATCAAGTATAACGTTAATATTAAAATTGAAAATGCCTTTCTAAAGTACCAAGAAATAGAAACTGATTTTTTTGAAAAACCAGAAAACATACTTTCGTATTTTATGTTATTTCTTGACGGCGGGAGTAAAATTCAGAAATGCATACTTCGAAAACTCTAAATAGTTCTTTGGATTTTGAATAATTCTGCAACGATAATAAAACAATGAATAACGACCAACGTTCAAAATATTACAAGTAAATGGACAAAGGTTAAGTTGGACCATTTTAATTTGAAATAACGCGTTCGAGCATGGTTTAAATTGCGTGAACAAGAAATTGGGATACAAAACGAATGAAAACACGTGGAAAAGGGTATAATACGGAATTAAACTAGAATTTTTATTAATATAACATTATAGATAAAATTAAGGAAGAAATATTATAGTATTAAGCTATAATTTTGATTAATTAAACAATTACGGGACGAGGGAAACACCATAAATTACTGAAAGGAAACATTTTTGTTCAGACCGCAGGGTATTCTATTAGTCTATTTTCTTCGGTAACTCTATGATGTCGGTCGCCGTTAAGCGTCTTCTAAACACCGACTGACAGGGCCTGGATGGTATGCACGTAGTTGATATGTCTAGCAGATGTTCTCTAACAAGGTCACCCACACGACGACTGGTTTCGCATGACGCAGTGTAGATCAGGTTAGACGTGGTGCACGTAAAGGAACCCTTGATGGTTAAATTAGAATTTGGAGTGACGACAATTAAATCTGAGCTAACGTACGCATTTTTATTACAAAGTGGCTGATTGCATTTTACAGTTCCAAAATGATTTTCGGCTGAATCGTTTCCAGGTAGAGAGCTAGACACGAGTAGAGATTTGATATTCTGGTCTCACTGAGAGTCAAATCTTTAGTTTCTGGGTCAAGATACAGGATCTGGAAGTTCTTTCGAAGTATTCTTTCCACTGTATGAAGTTGAGGATGGAAAGTCAATACAACATTGGAGGTATCCGACGAAACGGTATTCTTTATCAGTGCGTGATCTCTCGTTAGCGCGATACTTTATTGAGAGACGACTATAAAACACTCTCCGAATAAACGCTTGTCATGAAAATATCAAACATTTCATTGGCTTTGGTCTTGAAATCGTTGTCGTTTGGAAACGTAGAAACTGTGAATAAGGTTTCAACGGTGTAGTTGGTTTCGGATGTCAGGAAGGCGCTAGTAAGTATGGACAACTTCTTAAAGTGGAGATAATACTTCAAGATAAGTTCAGGGTGCTGCAGCTTCATACAGAAACTAAAGATATTAGTTATTGTAGGGAGCTGTTGGCTCCCGTGGCATGAAGGGCTTGCCACCACCCTCCTACGCACTGTAAATCGGCCACCTGTTTAAAGGCATTATAAGTTGCTAGATGACTTGGGCCTAAGAACGTGCTTTGGGTATAAGCCTAGATGATTATTAAATATTTTCGCAGATCCGCCTCGATTTTGCTATCGCTTAGACCAGAATATCAAATCTCTCTACTCGTGTCTAGCTCTCTACCTGGAAAGACTCAGCCGCAAATGTTTCCGAGACTGTAAAATGCAAAAATCACTCCAAAGTGGAATATTATCATCAAGGGATATTTTACGTGCACGACGTCGAACCGAATCTACGCCCGGGTGTGTGCAGTCTGTGACATGTTAAATATCGGTGAAACCGGTCATCGTGTGGGTTACTGTGTAACATGGAGAAAAATTGCTCGACCTTTCAACTACATGTACGTGCATACAATCCAGGCACTGTCGGTTCGTGTTTAAAGTCTCTAAACGGCAAGAAATTCGACTACTATTCAAGTTCGGAACAGAATTCTCCGGCGGTCTAAACGAAAATCTTTATTTTCTGTGATTTATGGTGTTTCCTCGTTCTGTGATTGTTTAATTAATCAAAATCAAAGCTAATTGTAAATTATTAATTCTATAATTTTAGTCATAATGTTTTATTAATCAAAATTCAAGTTTAGTTCCGTATTATACCCTTTTGTACGCGTTTTCCTCCGTCTTGACTCCCATTTTATTTTTCACGTGATGTAACACATTCTCGAACGCACTTCTTGGATTTTTATTTTATTGGTGGATCTTAGAATTCGTTTTGCTCGTAAATTTACGTCGCCATGTTAGGGTATAAAAGCACCTCACAATGTAAAGGTACTGTCACGTGCTAATACGTAATTTTGAAATTGTTCAATTATTAGTTTCTTCTTCGCATCGAAGGAATATATGCCGAAGTACAGCGTTATTTCAAAATAACATAGTCTAACTTAACCCTCGTCGATTTACCACGAAAAAAAGTATTTTACAAATATCCAATTAACTAAAAAATAAATAATTTAAATAAAATAGATGAACAAATTCACTGTGTTTAGGCTGAGGATTTATGTTTTCCTACAGGTGTACGCGTTGGTCACGTGGGTCTGTAGGAGACAATCGGTCTTCATTGGCATTACCATTAAAGGCAAGTTCCGGGATAGCTAACTTTTGGTCTTAAAACAATGGCATAGACTTAAAATGCAAAATAAAATGTTTAATATATTTTTATTGAAATATTGCTATCATTAAATAATTAACTTTAAATTTGAGTAGACGAATAAGCGATGGGCTTCTCCGTGAAACGACTGGACAGGATGTTTATTGGAAAAGGGGTCGCGAAGCTGGGATTGGCTGTTTTCGTTGTTCTCTTTTTCACGATTGTAGGAAATTAGTTTTCCCTAATCACCTTTTCAAGTTTTCATGTAAATATAAAATGCCACGAATTAATCCTTTTGACGTTGAACCGGAAGAAGAGCTAAGAGAGTTAGAGAGGGTAGAACAATACCGTGGTGATGAAAATGTAGGCCATATAAATATCGAGGAAATGATTGAGAACTGTTATTGTGGAAATTTTGTTCCTGACTGGTTAGGCCTTGGTACCAATGAAGAAAAAACACTAATATTGAAGAAATTTCTGAATGAGCGAGACAATTGTTAAATGAAAACACTGATCATCCTTGTCAATGTATTACTCAACAGGAAGATTATCAAGTCTTGCGCGGTACTAGAGTGGGAATTTTAAGGGCATTTTATACAAGCTATTTACATTCTACGAGACTTCCACGTGCCCCAGCTGTGTTAGCCAATCGTACTTATCGATATACTGCATATAGGAGCCGCACTCATCTAGTTACGAAAAACTTGGAAGACATGTTAGACGTGTTTTGCCAGTTTGCGTAATTCTCCATGTAAGAAAGAATTATCCCGAAGTTAACGTGTATGATTATAAAAATTACAAGCCTTGGACTGAAGTTGAACAGTTTAGGCTCATTAACCTAGAATAATTGATTAAGATCTTTTACCATTTGATCCATATTAGTAAGGGTAAATATTTTACTCAAAGTTTGTTTTAAAATTCAAGTTAATTTGGTTCCCTAATGTTTACTGTTTTTCAGTGATATTGTCAAGTACCTTAATTATTTTACTAGTAATTCATAGACCTTTAAATGTTTGGTTATGTTAGTCATATTTAGACCCAAAAATGGAAATTTTTTATTTCTGTTAAAATAATTTTTAGAAAAACTTAGTCAAAACAGACTTAAATGAGAAATGTTTGTAGGTAAAACAGATCTAAGTGAGAAACAAATTTGTGATATAACTTAATTTTAAGTCAAAAAATAATTAAACGGATCTGTATGAAAAATACGAGATGGATGGTTTATTAAAATTAAAAAACAAGTTAATTTTGTTCCCTATTGTTTATTGTTTTTAGTGATATTGACAAGTGCGTCAATAATTTTACTAGTAATTCATTAACCTTTGGTCCAAAAATTAGAAATTTTTTATTTCTGTTAAAATATTTTTTGTAAATACTAAAAACAGACCAAGGTGAGAATTGTTTTTGGTAAAAAAAATCTAAGTGAGAAATAAATTTGTGTTTATACCTTAATTTTTAGTCAAAAAATAAAGGGACAAATCTGAATGAGAAATATGATATGGATGGTTTATTTTAACAAACTCTTTAAACAAAGTCATTAAAGGCAAACTGTCAAGGGCATTTCAAAAATCGATAATGAGCTTCCTTTTTTGAATTCAGGTGGCGCCACTGCTGCGATGTGACACACTATAAATAGGAAGCTTACTTCAATTTTTTTGTACAAAAATGCCCTTGACAGTGTGCCTTTAATGTTAGTAATAGTTATCATTAAACAGAATTATCAATTAAAGTGATAAATATAAACAAATGATTTTGATTGTTATGGTTCCTATAAACTGTTTTTTTCAATGTTTATTAAGGGCAACTATGGCTCTCTAAAAATATTTTAAATAAAACTACATTAAAAATTTGCCAAGTTTTGAAATATGGTAATTTCTCTAAAAAAATCTGCGCTTTTTAGCTGCAGTGATTAACTCGGTCTTAGCAGGACAAGGAATTGGAGCCATATTAGTTTTTTTTTTCTTATTTTTGGCAAATATACTAGAGGAATATCCTCTTCCTACGTCAATTTTCTGTTAATGGATTTTTTCTAGGATAGTATATATGAAACCATATGTTTTAGGCTCTTTAAGCGCCCTAGCGTACAATTCACCGGTAGCTTTGGAGAAATAAATATCAAATTCTTCTTTGCATTGTTTCTGTGCATCTAAATATTCTTCTTTTTTAAAATGAAATTTTCGGCTGATGTTAAAATTGTGGTCTAATGCAGTCAGCATGGTTCTAGCTTCCATGACGTCACTGTCAAACTCTTTCTGTTTAGGACAATACTTTAGCATTAAACTGTGATACGACTCCAAAGTTGATGTATGTGAGAATGCATTTACTTGTTTAAGGTCTTTTAGTAGATATCTGTTCAGAACAATGTTTACAAGTGCACCATGACCAGGTGTGTCAGCCTTAAGCCATTTTTTCCTAGCCGCATCTTGTGATAAATCTTCATGAATGCAAGATCGATAGTGAGGAAGGTTTGGAAAAGTATGTACGTTAGTAATGTGAAAGCAAATCGATTTTCACATATCAATTAATACATCAACATTCTGGTAACAGTGTTCTGAACAATACCACAAATGACGACTCAACGATTTAACCCCTGGCTCTAACTCCTGATTTGATTTCTTTCGAGCAATTCATTTCAGTTTCGTTCTAATGTTCTTAGATAGATGCTAAATATCAAATTAATGATTAATCTCAGTATAATTTTCTCTGATAAATTTCCTAACTTGAATATGGCGATCACTTGTTAATTGACTAATTTTGACTCCAAATTCTTCCAACTTTTTTTAACCTCTTTTAACCCCTTCCAACTCCATATTAGTAGATTTGTAGTTAACTTCCGAGTTGTTCACGATTTCAAAATGCACACATTTGTTTGAGTCTTGATCCATGAAAGTAACACTACAGTACTTTGCGCTATCAACAGCGACCTTCTTTTCTGACATTTGCTTTAAATCTGCTATAACACTAGTTTTTTCTTTTCTCCAGGCTGCTTTTATTTCAGGAATTACCATATTTCGTTGTATATCGTAATAAACACTTTTGGAAATGCACTTCAAACCCATAAATTGAAAAACAGAATTTAACCTGTGGAAAGTTGACCCCGAAAGTAAACTGCTAGAAGCTAGAAGCAAATTTTCCGCAGGCATTCTACCTAAGACTGGTTGGGATTTCCAAACACTCTTGTGACCACCTGTACAAATAAATTTAATACTCAATTGTGTTCGATCGTTCACGCTTTTCGAACACCTTGAAATATCAATTGGGCTTGAACAACTACTTTCGTGGCATCGCAAATGACATAACAATTTGTCAAGTTGACTTTCAAAGATATTGTATTTTTTCTCCTGGAGTAAATTTGTGTGCAACGATACGTCTGATTCCATAATAGAGGGAGATTCCATAATAGGCGCATATAATGAGTCAATAGAATAGTCAAAATTATCCTGCTCCGACTGTTCAGACACTTCACCAAGAGAAAAAGGTGATTTATTATAATACGCAACACCTACATTTTTCAATGGAGTAGAGGTAAAAACCATTGGCGTTGTTATCGTACGACTTGCACTAAATGTGTGAATTGAATTTGTAGCATAAGAGTGATCTTTCACGGCTAACGCGACTAATTTATCTTTGAGAGTAGCCAATTCCAATTTTATACTTTCTTCAGTACATGTATCAGTTCCAACACTAATTTTATCAGTTTCAACCATCATATCAGAGATAGTTTGTACGAAAATAGACCTTGTAATGGTATTGCATTAATTCCAGCATGAACCTTTTCAACTTGAGAACCAATTACTTTTGAATCGCTAAACTTAGTTGATAAACCATCGCATTGAGTTTGAAGTTGTAATTCAACTTCAGAAGTTTCTTCAGTGGTCTGTTCAATCAATTCAGGAAGGTTTAATGTTGGAATTGAACCAATTTTGAGTAGTTTAATTTTTCTATGACCAGTGCCTCTGATTTCTATGCAATCACTAGTAAAATGATTTTCACAAACCCTTAGGTTACTGCTGAGTGGCAAAGGCTTAGACGCAGACGGTGACCTAAAATACGGTGCTCTTACATGTTCTTCCGCGAACAGAAGCCATTTTTGCGCGAGTTCGGGGTTTTTCAAATAATTAGGAACTCTATATAAAGAAACCCCAAATTTTGCAAAGAATATTTTACACTCTTTTATTATACAAACTGGCATTATACAAACTGGCATTATGATGTTATTTATTTATTTCTATGTTAAAGCCGGTGCCCGGATCATCTACTGATTCCATTGAATACTACAGCCAATTTCGATGAGGTGATGTTCGCGCTAACAGCTCGTCAAAGAAGTTGGCCTTGCTACAGCAGCCATTTAGGACACGGTCCGAAAATTTAGAGGTGAAACCGAAATACAGGGGGTTATGGTGGCGCACATTATAATTAATTAAATGCTCCGATAAGGCTGGTTTTTTCTATCGGTATTTACTTTGAACATCGCGACCACCTAACTAGGTTACAATAATGTTCTAATGCGAACCATATTCTTAAAATATATATAACCCTAAGATATATGACAATCTTCTTTAGGACTTTAAAATAAAAAATATTCTTTCATGTGATTTCACGATTTATCTGCCCAACCTAGTTAGGTGGTCGCAATGTTCAAAGTAAATAACGATAGAAAAAACCAGTCTCGTCGGAAATCGAATTCAAAACGCGCAGTAAAAAACCATGCGGCCGACATCAATTCTTACGATATTATGTTAAAAAACCATTTAATTAAAGATGGTATTAAATTATTTAGACTATACTATACTCGCGACTACAACTTTAGGACCCGCAAGAGGACGAACGGTAGATTTTTGAACATTTTGTTCCTTTGAAACATTGTTAAGCGTATCGAGATCTATCTACAAGCCGATTTTCAGAAATATTCACGGAGATCACATTTCGATATAAAACGTGCGGGACCCTTTTTGGATTAGAGCGGATTATTTCATTTTTACTTTTTTTTTAAGAAACCTAAACGACGGTTACCAAGCCTGTTATAGGTGTTTCCATAAAATAAATAAATACAAAAATTTAAATTATAAATTATTTTTCTTCTCGTCACGAGCTTAAGCTTTTTAATACTTTATCGGCACGAGCGTTTGGAACGTGGACTTCAAATTCCTAAATCTTTATCAACTCGAGCGCATGCTCTCTATCTTCAATAACTATAACTTGTGTAATAGAAAAATAATTTACACGTGACCTCCCGTATTTTACAGAAACACCTATTAATATAAATAGATATTTTTTAAAGAGAAGAGATAAGCGCGTGAATTTTATGAGTCGTGTCTTTCGAAAATGTAAGGCACGCTCGCGATAAATATAAGAGAGTGGTGGTTTTAAATTTTGATGATTTAGGGCTACCAAAAAGAGTTCGGTTATTTTATTAATCGTCTAACAATTGCAGATTTGCTTCAAGCTAATTGTATTTGATAATATTTATACTGATGTGTGTGTTTTCGACCAACTCCGATTAAACACGTGACAGGCCAAATATTCACCACCGTTCTCCATTCTTTAGAAAAACTACGTTCAATTTTAAATTGTGGTCATGCAGCGTTAACAAAACGGTATCTCACCATCAACCATGAATGAACCCAGTATCAGAACACCTTGTCGTCACCGCCAGCAACTTATCCGAACATCGAAGAATGGTTTTGTACATGACTTGGACAATATACATTGCAAGTTGAACTTAAAACTTAACTTAACTAAATTTAACTTTAGGATAACTTTTAGGCGGATCCACTTGCGTCAATTGACAATTGCTTAAATTATTATTATCCACGTTACGTGGATCTGCCGTCAACATATATTTATACTTGTTTTCATTAGAGTGTGCACATGCCACCAAGTGTGGTTAAAATATTTACCCTTAGTTTTAAGTATAATTTCATGCCGGACTTCTTTCTAATTATATATGTATAAATGTTTCATTTCTTGGCCACCCTCTAAAATTGATTTTCATTATAATTAAAAAAATGTATCGATTTTCCTATTTGAGTTGGTTAAAGCTTAACCAACCAAACCAAGCCTTTACACACCAGCCAAAACCTACACCGAAATATTTCCTTAAACTGGTTTGCCGCATTTTCTTCCCATATTTTGAGTTATAGACTAGACTATCAGTGCCGAATAAGGGCTAGGCCTACCAGACACAGGCCTATGGGCCCCCACCAACGGCAAAAAAAATTGTGTACCGAAAAATCAGTGGACAAATACTGTTTCACTGGTTTTGCTGTTACAATTTCACTCACTCTTGAAATTAATGGATTTTTCACTGATTCGGATCAAGAGAAAAACATATCATGCTGGTTGCTTTTTTATTTGAAGAATTATTATTCTCGTGACGTAAGCTCAGCTTCGGGACATGCGACTTTTGCGTTTTTATGCTTTCCTTACATTGGCCCCCTTCAACTTACGTCATTAGTGCCTAGGCTTCAGTAAATGCGGCACTGAAGACTATGATAAAAGGGACACAATCATTTGAAAAATTCGTATCAAATTCAGGTAGCTTTTCATTTTCCTTACTTGGTGATAGCAGATCTTATTTAGATAATTTGACATTTTTCAAACCCTGTATTCGAAATTTTACAGATTCTGTGGCCCTTCAATAAAGCAAACAAGCACTTACCGCAAGGACTAATCCCGGAATCGGTTTCGCCATGGGGAGAGGTTCGTTCACCGGTTGATGCTCGATCACTGGAAATGCTTCAGTAACCGGAAATGGCTCATTAAGCGAAAGTTTTTTGATTCCATTGAACGGAAGAGAACTTTTGGCCGAAACGGTTTCGATCGCCGGAACATGTTCTTTTTGTGGAAACGGAGGCTTCGTTACGAGAGTCACATTTACTGTTAGAGAAATTCCAGACGATGGAGACCAATCGGAAGGGAAACCTTGACGAGCAGGAAGAGACACTCTGCGAAATGGATTGAGTCTCCGGAAAATAGGTTCTTTCTCCAAAGATGAATTGCTTTGAATTTGGGCTTCCGCCGAAAGATGAGGCGCATTAAAGAAACATCTAACAATTAGTAAATGCACGATAATGTTCCAAGAAATACAACCACAATGAGCTATTTTCTGCGATTTTCTGTCAACGAACTGGAGCTTCATTTAAATTAGAGGCTCTATAAGTGTAAGGAAAAATATATTAAGCTTATAAAATAAAAACATTCAACTTTGATATCGATCTTACGTTCCACTTCGTAATAACTTTTTAAAAATGATTAAAAATAAAAATGTTAGATTTACAAACATGCGGTTAGGCATTTACGAGTTCTGATTAGGTTATTTTGTTATTTAATTTATTTCGAAAATCCAAAACTGATTTTTAGGTTAAAATATTTAAATAAGTGCTGATTGCATAAATTTCTATAACGACTATTAAATTAGACGAGTGAAAAAATCGAAGTAATTTATAATATGAAAAAATCGCACGTTTTCGGTACTATCTTGGAGTTATTGTTGAGGTTATGTTGATTTCAAAATTGAATCTTTAACTGAGATTTTTCTAAGTATAAAAAATATGGTGCTTTTGCATGACGCGCCAAATAAAAAAATCTTTACTCGCTTTACATTTAGCGTGAAGTTTCATATGAAATTTATAATATCGAGCAATTGGAATTGCTCCACGACTATAAAAAGCTTTAGTCGTTTGTGTATTGCATATATACTTGCATTATAATTAATTTTCTTAATTTTACACAATAATACCAAAAATATAAATAAGATATGTTATAAATTGGTTGGGAAGACTGTTCTTTAAATAACTAAATTAGATCAGTTTGAAAATAAACATTATAAGGAACATTTATCCAAGAGACTATTAAAATTTAAGTTAGATGTAGAAAAATCAACGCTTCTCCCACTTCTCGATCTACTTCGGTACGCACTTTGATGTTTAATAGGTTATAATCGAACTATATCGTCTTAAAATGGTTCTTTTAATTCCTGCTTCAATTGCAAATTGCAATAAAATATGTTTTAAAAGAGTTTCCATTTAATACCAAATTTCAATTATTTTAAACAAAGCCCAGAATCACCACGAGTCTTGTATGGCATAATTTTAAGTAAAAGTCTTTGGAAGGGTCAAAATTTAACCGTGGGTGAGATAACACGCGGTTCGTTAGTCAGTTCTTTTTCACTGCAAAAAGACGGCTTAAGACTAACGAACAAAGCAATTTGAAAAACAAAATTAAAGTGGGTGACTCCAAAAATTATAAGGAGGCGGAAAAGAATTGTTGGTACTTTTTTATATTTTCGCATTCGGAAGATAATAAGAATATACAAACCTTTTTAGGTTAATCAAAATATGTCAATTACAAGCAATATTAAAATATCGCAAAAATTCCTTTTTGATGAACTCCTACGATCCACGAATCTGTGCTCACAACTGACACCCAAAGAAAGTGTATTTTTCTTTCATTTAAGAAAAATGTCCACATTTTAAATCCAATTCACAAAATTACTCAATTCTACGAATAGTGGTTGAATTCGGCCCAGTATTTTCTTGTCGAAATAAACCAATGCTGGATTTCGAAATAAAAGAACGAGATTGAAAAGTCAAGTACGTGCTTATAACAATGCGTTATTTCCAAATACCAATTATGCAAGACTTTTTTTAAGCCATCCTATTTTTATTGATTTCTAATTTTCGAAAGTAAAAAAAATTAGGAAATAGGCGCGGTAAAAAAATGCTAACAATATTGATTTATCATTTCGGGAAATCTTTAAATACGAAAATAACAGATCACAAGAAATGTTTGGTAACAATGTATTAAAATCGATATTTTATTTCCATGTTGTTTATAGATAGAGTGTTCTAAAGCCAACGGCGAATATACAATTTCAAAAATATTACTTTTTGATTCCAATGAAAGCTGTAGAAGGGGTTCGAGAAATGGTTGATCTTGAAGGCCAGGTTACCATAATTTCGTGTCCTAATAGTAAATATTAAATTATTGCAAATGTAATGATTATGTAGCAAATGTAATGATTATGTAGCAAATGTTATGATTATGTAGGAAATTCAATGATTATGTATCAAATGTAATGATTGCCTAGCAAATGTAATGATTACGTTGGAAATGTAATGATTATGTAGCAAATGTAAGGATTATGTACCAGATATAATGAATATATAATAAATGTAATGATTACATAGCAAATTTAATGATTATGTACCAAATGTAATGATTTAATCATAACCAGCTAGCTAGGTTAATACCCAAGGCACCACCTTAGGCCTAAGTCATCATGCGACTTTTGAAGCCCTTATTTTTGTCATGATTTGATTAAATCATGATTTCATCCCTTAGATCATTATTTAAACATTTAACACATGATTTTATGTTAAACCACGACATTTTATATTTATATTCTTTAAAAGTCGCTCGATGACTAAGGCCTAAGGTGGTGCCTTGGGTATTAGCCTAGCTGATTATTTATTTATTTATTTCCTTAAATCACGATTTTAATCACGATGTATTCTATCAAATCACGATTTATTCCTTTAAATTACGTTTAATTCTATGAAATAACGATGTTTTCTATTAAGGGGGAAGACTACTGTGGCCATTGCCTATTTTCGCGCTATTTAAACCTGAACTCTTTTAAATATTAATTTTATAAGTTAAAATACAAAATAATAATAATAATTTTAATTTTTAAAGTAGTTAATTTATTACGTTTTAATTCGGACCCCTTAGCTAAACAAGTTGGGCAAGCGCCCAAACTACCCTTTAGTTAGGACCTTATATCTCGTTAACTATTAATATTAGAATTATCAAAATTATTTTAAGCACTTGAGGAAGGTTCAGCTTAATAAGAAAAATATAAATCAATTATGTAATTGTTAAAACAGAAACGTTCAGCTTGAACGAAAATGAGGCTTTTACTGTATTCTTCCCCCTTAAATCATGATTTATACATGTAAAATGAAATCATGGTTAATATAATGAATCATGATTCATATAATGAAATCATGATTTATATAACGAAATCATGATTAATTGAATGAAATTCAGATTTAATCATCTTAATACTGATATAATCATTTATGTAATTATTTAAAAGGATTTAATCTTTAAGGGGGCGGGACACTAATAATCTCAGCCTTTAAAATTTGTATATCGAAAAATACTAAATAGCTTAAAATAAACCATAGACTAGGCGATCCTGGCTTCAGAAATGGCAATTTTTAAAATTAAAAATTCATCCATTTCATATGAACAAGAAAACTAGGATTCGTATTAAAATGATTTTATTTCAAAAAATATTAATTTAAAGTATTAATTTGAAGGAATTGACCATATAGAGAAAGAAACTATGAAAGTCACCAAGATATATTATGAAAGCTTATTGAGCCCTCCTTCCCTTTCTGAGGCAGGGCGGCAGTTGCCTCCCTGCCACCGACGAAAAATAACTTCACACCATTCTTACCTCGTGTAAGCTTTAATTCTTTATGAGGGTTTTTACATAGTTGCTTACATGCATGTGATTTGTTTGGTAACATAACCGTCAATATTCATGTATTATATAAATGGGTCGCAAGCGCAAAATCCCGGCCCATTCGGAGGCTCAACTCGAAGACCTCTTTGAAGCATTCTACATCTGTGAGCCGTCAGCCTCGGAGCAGCGGCGTTTACATCCTTTAGAGAACTGGCGCTCCATAAGCGCTCAGCGACTGTGGATGCCCTTGGCCAAGTACGAGACATGACGCCCGTTCCGTCCACGAATTCGCCCCACATCGCCGCTGCACCTCCGATGACCAAATTCTTCTGCGTAGAGTTTCCAACGAAGTCTTGGGGATCGCAAGTGTAGTAAGGATGCCAATCGACTCCGTAGGTAATATCATTCAAATACCAGCAGCTAGAAAACACGGTTGTGTATCCTGCCGCTGTGACTTTGGCTAGCTCGTCTTTGAAGCCGTCTTTCCAGATGTGAATTATCGTACTTTTGTCAACTGGAACCTTTGAGCCAGAAACCATCATCGAAGATGGGAAAAAAGGAATTAAAATACGAATGGAAATGTAAAAATGCTAGTGGCGAGACAGAGCTAGAAGTACATTTGATAAAATAATTCTCATTTTAGCTCAAAATTTAAAAAACCTAGAATATGAACTGAAACATGTTCATTACTAAGACTAACTGCCGCCAAGTAATCGAATCCTAAAACATTCAACCTGTGTTTTAATTAAAAATATAACGTGGTAATCAGTTGTCCAAAATTGAAGACAATGCCCATCTAAATTTCCAAATAATTTCATAATATAGAAAAAACTTAGCAACCTTGTTATCAAGAACCTCTTGCCAAACTAGTGTTGTCTTGTTTAAGTTATTTTGAGCGATGGCCACAATTTTTTGTTCGTAAAATGCTTGCAATTTGGAGAAATCATTGCCCATGTCCCTAGTCTTCATGAAGTCCAGGATGTCCGGATTGGTCTTCCAGCAATCGAAGCTTACTTCGTCTCCTCCAAGGTGCAGATACTTATCCGGAAATACTTGCGAAATTTCGCCAAAGAATGATTGAATGAAAGAGTAAGTGTCGTTTCTTATAGGGTCAATGGGTCCGAAAGTACCATCCGGGACGCCACCTTTAAAACAAGGGGTTAAAAGATCGCTTTGGCTTTTCCCCCAAGATTGAGAGTGGCCAGGTGTGTCAAATTCCGGAATAACTCTGATACCGCGAACCCTGGCAAACTCGATGATCTTTGCAACGTCTTCTTGAGTGTAGATGTGGTTCTTGTCGAAAGCTCCTTTAGAGCTTAAATCAGGAAATAGTTTGCTCTGATAGGGAAATGACTGGTCATCCACGATGTGCCAATGGAACACGTTCAACTTATTTTGAGCCATTGCCTCCAAATTCTCCAGTATTTCGCGAACAGGAAGAAAATGCCGGGAGGTGTCCAAGAGAAGGCCACGGAATTGGAAGCGAGGGAAGTCGATGATTGAATTCGTCTTTATCGCCAGCTGTTGGTTAGTGAAAATACAATAAGCACCCTTAATTAGTTAATTGCATTATACTTTTATACCATGGTAAATTAAAATAGATTTAATAACAGGATCAATACTTCATGGTTTAAATATTTAATAAAATACCGAGCTTTCGGACCGTGATACTACTTCAGTTTTAAGACCATTCAAATGATTCATAAACGCTAGTCCTGACATACGTTTTTACCCAAAAATATCCATACCCGATGGTTTATTTACATTTACAGACGCTTAAATAAAATAAATTTAGTGATTTGCCTAGAAGTAGTAATTAAGAGAGCCAGGACATACTTGTAAAAGTATTATATTTTAAAGCACGCACTGCTTGATATTTATATATACAAAGGCTCATTCAAATTCGCGAGCGCCTCCTGAAAAAATTCATGCGCGCGCTATCAGCTTCAGCCTCACAAATAAAACTAACATACACACGTGACTATTTTATTCTAAGACTCGCGCATGTGCGTAGGGGAGGAATGAAAATGTGAGCGGCATTTATACAAGCTCTGTATGAAGGGAATCCCACCCTTTTACTCCTATTGTGGCCCTTCCAAATGGATATTTGCTTTCGTTACCAACAATAAATCATTGCTCTGGTTAAACCACTTAGCTTCACCACAGAATTATCTCCGATACTTGGTCAATTTTGTTTGTTTATATCAATTCATCAGGCCATTTTTTTTTCTTTTCAACACAATTTCTTTTTTGATTTCTTACCGACGAAGAAGGATCACAGTCCGAAAGCTCCGTTTTAAATATAAGATTTTTAAACAGTTTTATTAGATTGATTCTCGTAGGAGCACGAAAAAATAATAATATTTGTCTCAAATTTGATTCTTGATGCAGTGGAAAGCTTAACTCCAACTAAGAAATGGCATATTTAAACAAATATTTGGAATATAAAACATATTTAACAAACATTTGGATTGAACTGTGTAGCACACTTAATTAAACATAAGAACTTTAAAACAAATTAAACATAAATCAGTACTTTAAAACAAATTAAACACAAATCAGTACTTTAAAACGCATTGAAGCACATATTTATCTTCAACGCACATTGAAACCAATATTAGATTATAAAGCACATTGAAACAAACATTTGGACAGTAAATCAAATGTAAATAAAGATAAGGATTAAAAGGCACTTTAAAATAATAGGAAGCTACTCTAGTAGATTTATTCGATAGACTTTTTATTAGTGCAATATTTAATAGACCGATAATAATTAAATTGCTCGTACATACCTTTATTTTATCATTTTCCTCAATTTCGTAAACGAGTTGACTAAATGTTTCGAGACCTCGAATGGCACCCCAAACACTGCCAGAGATTAACTTCGCCATACCGAAAGTCGAGGGTGTGTGCACTTGCAAAGCGTACTGTTCGTTCATTGTTTCACTCGGGTAGGCTTCGCAGGCGCCCCTCACGGTGATTGTCAGAGACGACAACTCATCCTCATCCACGTTTTTCTCAGAACGAAATACTCCTCTTCGATTTCCAAACTTGGTTTGTGGATACTCGTTGTTAAGTGACACACAATCAATCTGGTTTATCAATTTAAGGTATCTGAGAACAAGAGAATCTTTCAGTCCACAAAATAACAAACGAACTACTACATGTTAACTGTAAATGTATCAAAATAAAATGTGTTCGCAATTGAAATATTATCTATTTAGGAAAGCTAAAGCCTCGTTTGAACTTAACTTGTACCAATCTTCCTTAGCATTTGCTAAATTTGGTGGCAGAAAGGTGAAATTAGGGGTTCCATAAAAAATATGGAACTTTGTAGTTTCTTTTAAAGCCGTACAAACTAAAATTCGTAAATATTAATATACATCGAATTTTATTTCTTTTCAAATCTGTTATTAGCGTTATTTATTTTAATAATAATAAGCTAGAGTTGTTCCGAGTTTTCAACTGGTGCCATAAGCTGGGATCGAGCCCGGCTCCTCTTGATGCGAGGAGAAAGTACTAAATACTAGGGATACAACGGTTCCACTTTTTTGTACTTTCTCGGTTCCGGATCCGGATCCGGTTCCGGTTCCTAAATTTTTGGTTTATCGTTTCAGGTTACGGTTCCGGTTCTTAAAATTTTAATTTATCGGTTCCCGTTTCGGTTCCGGTTCTCAAAATTTATAACCGATCGGTTCCGGTTCCTAAACGGTTCCTATACGGCTCCAGTGTGTTTAGTATTAAAGTTAAATACACAAGCAATTCAAATGAAGTTAAAAGAAATAAAATCCACCACATTCATTTATTTAGAATATAAAATTTGTTTTTGATAAATTATATTTTAAAAGTAGTATCTTTCTCAGTGACGTAGCTATGGGTTCGGGGTCCTCCGGCGAATCTGTTTTTTGGGTCCCTTATTAAGGCCGAGTCGTGATTGTTGCCATCTAGAGTTAGGGCTAACATGTATCGCCTTCTACAATTAGATTTAATACGTACTTGCATGTTAAATATATAAAACGCTTAAAAATGACTTTAAGCCCCAAGTGAAACGATTAAGATAAATCACGGCAATCAGCGTCTGGAGCATTAAAAACAAAGGTTCTGGTAGAATTTGGAAGTCTGGAGTTCAGACTCTCAAGTCCGACCAGAATCACGATCTAGATGACTTAATGTAAAATAATTAAAAAAATTATTGCTTCTATTCTCTCGTAGGGAACTCATGAAAGAGCGTTATTTGTTTACTCAATAAAATAGGGTAATAATTAAGTCTTCCGTTTGAAAATCCCCACGGTTTCATCGTTTCAAGATGGAGGGAGGGGGAAATGATGTACTTTCAAGTTTTAGGAGACATTGCCTTCCCTTCCGCTCCTTTTTCAGTGCGTAGGTACGTTTTAGAAGTAAGAGGGGGCAAAGAGAAACGAAACTGGGGTCTAGGAGCTTAGCCCCTGATGTAGAGTGAGAAATTGGTCGCATTAAGGCATTAACAGTAACAACAGTTATCATACGAATTGTATTTTATTCTTTAGAGTCGTTTATGAATTTAAGATACCCAAATCCCCAATAATAAAATGAGAATAGTTTTGAATTTTAAAAGAGCGTAGCTTCACCGAACTGTTTGACTTCAATGTTAATTGGCGGGAAAAGACACAGTTGAGCTTCTATAAGCTTTATGTGCTTTTAAATTGAGAATTTGAGCTTTTGAAGATTTCAACTGACCAAAAAGTTGAAGGGGCAATAACATTAGTTGCCCCCCTGGTTCCTACGCCCCCTGCCTCATTTCATTGAAAAACCTAAAGACGGGATATCTATGACTCGTTTTGATTTCAGTTGAATACAGGGTGTTACGGATAAGAGTACCGAAACTTTCTATATGCATTCTAAGGGTCTCTATGAGTAAAATATGTCTAATAAACATGGGTCCTAAAGGGCTTCGTTTCAGAGATATGGGCTCCCAAAAATCTACCCCAAAAACCAGACACAGCCTTAAATCGGGCAAACAATATTCTTCCTTGAACCAAATTGTTTTCATTAAATTATCAATTGTTTTTTATCCGTGAGGCGAGAAACTTTAATAACAAGTGGCAAAAGTTCATTAATATCCTTTTAGAAGTAAAATGAGTTTGAAGACAAAGCCATTTTAATTTTATTGACACGGTTCCAAATAAAATAAAAACATTTTGTCGTTACGAACGATTTTAATTATCAAAATTAAAGATAAAATGTCATAAGATTTCTAAAAGAACGCTTTTAAGTTTGTCTAATTCGTTCTGTGGTTAATATGGCATGTCCAAGAACGCTTTTTGGGTTAGAAGTTCAAAGATTCAATCGTTCGTCTATTTGGTAAAACACGTCAAAATATTATTTGTATCTCTCTCCAGGTTACATACCAATCATAAAAAAACTTTGTGTCGATCTGACACCAGTCTTTTAGGAATCTACTGTTGGTTGAATCTTTGAGCTTCTAACCCATTTTTCTTGAGCCCGTCCGTTTAATAAGCGTTCCTAGACCAATGTGTCGTATTAGCTACAAAACGAATTAGACAATTTAAAACCATTCCTTTAGAATTTATATTAAATTTAATTTAAAAAAAATCGTACCACTAAATTAAAAGGGCTTTGTCTTCAAACTCATTTTACTTTTAAAAGGGCATTAATGAACTTTTGCCACTTGTTATTAAAGTTTCTCGCCTCACGGATAAAAAACAATTGATAGTTTAATGAAAACAATTTGGTTCAAGGAAGAATATTGTTTGCCAGATTTAAGGCTGTGTCTGGTTTTTTCGGTAGTTTTTTGGGAGCCCATATCTCTGAAACGAAGCACTTTAGGACCCATGTTTATGAGACATTTTGTACTCATAGAGACCCATAGAATGCATATAGAAAGTTTCGGTACTCTTATCCGTAACACCCTGTATATCGTTCTAAATGGAGTCCATATTATTTCGTTCAATAAGCATTGTCATTTTGTGAAATGTAAGGAAATGCATAAGTTGAAATTTTAGATTTTCTAGACAAAAACTACCCAGGCCAGCGATTATATTATGCAAACGAATTAATTAGCCTTACCTTAAAAACTTTATATTCAGAAACACAACTTGCTATAAAACACGTGTCTCGATACTTTTCAAACTTCAGTATGTTACTTTCATTATGTACGTTGTTTGGATATAGAGGCCTGCGCCGATCTGATATGGGTCGGCGGCGGCATTTGACCCAAAATATATCGGCGGCGGCGGCTTTGGCCGTCGTTTAGGCCTACGGCTTCGGCGTCTTCGGCGTGGCAAAAATGACCGGCGGCGGCGGCGGCGGCGTACGCCGGCGTTTGTATAAATTTTAGAGCTATTTCTTGTAGCGACAGTTTAAAAAACACGCGACCAACTCGTACTAGTCCTTCCATGGACTAATTAATGTACTTCGCAAAGGGACGCCCCGTTCCCCGAATATTTGCTTCGGGCGATTGTAAAATGTGCGCTCTGGTGGCGTTGTTAGGAACTAACAAAATAATAATAACCGCGAAAGAAGGAAAACGGTTGAGGGTAGGGATAATACAAAGGTAGCTCAGCAGCTGGAAAACACGTGGGACTGGCTCAATTTGTAAAACGGTTGTTTTAATGTTTTAAAGTACATTAATTAGTCCATTATCCTTCCGAGGTAGGCCACTGGCCTGACGCCAAACGACAACCAAAATTATTAGCAGTTATGCCGGGTCGAAATTCGGTTGAAGGCTAGATATTGGCTTTTTTTTTTTGGTTGTGCTCCACGATAACGCTCTGTAGTGGCGTAGACAAGGAGGTTTCGATGTCAACCCCCTGGGCCTACCTTGACTATACTAAATTGACACCACCTTCTCGACACCCCTCGTAATATTAACATTCTTGGACCCCCTTTGACGAATTTCTGGTAACGCCACTGACGCTCTGAGCCTTCCAATCAGAAATAAATCCGGGTTACGAATAATATCATTTTTTGTTATCATCGCACGGTGAGCAAACATATTGCTATTTTGATATGATATTTTCCATTTAAATATAATTTAAGGTATTATGATGTGATTTTATAATCGTATTGGACGTCTAAAATGCAGTGTATCAAATGCTTCATTTATTGAATTTAATGTTAAAAATTATTATCAGTCTCGTATTGGCCATAGAGTTAACCTGCCCGATGGCGTGGATCCCATCATGGACCGTTCATGAAGTGGGCCTCCGTAGTAGTAGCGTTATAGTTGTTAAAGCTGGGACCCATAGTCTCTTAGCGACCCA
Source organism: Leiobunum rupestre (assembly GCF_980474605.1). Classification (NCBI taxonomy): domain Eukaryota; kingdom Metazoa; phylum Arthropoda; class Arachnida; order Opiliones; family Sclerosomatidae; genus Leiobunum; species Leiobunum rupestre. The sequence goes on along the minus strand of NC_143385.1, from coordinate 25,124,794 downwards.
AAAATATTAGACCCAGTCCGCCACTGATTATTATAATGCAATTTTAGAAAACATATCGATAAACCAAGCAACATTTAAATTTAAAGATAATTAAACTGTGGTTAAGCCTTGGTTATATTAATGACTCTCTCTATAGCCAAGATAGCAATGCTGAAATCTATTGACGCGAAGTGAAAATGCTATACTCTGCGTCGACCGAAATCCGAAAACCAAAATTGGACGTTCGACGTCGTGTTCAAATGTAGTTATTTTCGCGTAAATGAAAACCAAGCTTAATATAACAAAAAAAAGTGTAAAAAGAAAAAAAAGGAAACGGCGGCGCGCCGTTCTTTGTATCGGCGGCGGCGGCGTTGGCAAGTAAAACATTAATTTGAGCTGACAAGAGAAAAAAACTAGACGAGGCCTCGCGCGGTTGGACTGTGCACAGTCCCATAGGCAATTTGGGGGCGTCTCGGTGGAAGCCCTCCCCCTCCCGTCTGCCGGGGCGTTATTTACGCCACTGGCTTTTCTGCTGTTTCTCCTCATAGTTGGTTGCGAAGGGGATAAAAAATTATGCTTGCCTATTGCCCCACTAAATACTTGCTTGGGAGGCACACTAGTAGCAGTAGACGACAAATATTTTTGTGGCCTTTGCTAAATTTGTGAAATTGTGTCGAGTTTTCCGACAGAAGAAAATAAAACTTAAACTATCGCTGATTTCCGGATGATGCCAGTTTTGAAAGCAAACATTTGGAGGACGAGCCCACTTTCAATTGAGAAAACGAAAGGGTGTGTCAGCTGACAGTTACGTAGAAACCCACATAGAGTTATCTGATATAGGATAAAGATGAGCTTATATGAAAAACTAATAGTAAATTATGAAGTTGAAATACAAAGTTTTAACATGCGCTATATGTTGGTAAATAAAGTTATAGAACCGTTTAAAAACCGTTTAAAACATTGAAAAACTCGGTTCTGGTTCCGGTTTCGGTTATAAAATTTTTATATAAGCGGTTCCGTTTTCGGTTCAGGTTCCTAGAATTTACTCGGTTCTTCTCGGTTCCGGTTATAAAATTTTTATATAATCGGTTCCGTTTTCGGTTCTGGTTCCTAGAATTTACTCGGTTCTTCTCGGTTCCGGTTATAAAATTTTTATATAATCGGTTCCGTTTTCGGTTCTGGTTCCTAGAATTTACTCGGTTCTTCTCGGTTCCGGTTATAAAATTTTTATATAATCGGTTCCGTTTTCGGTTCTGGTTCCTAGAATTTACTCGGTTCTTCTCGGTTCCGGTTATCCGTTGCATCCCTACTAAATACTCCGCCACCCCACCAAGTACGGCATTTAAACTAAAATAATAATGCTAGCTGCGAAATATTATTTTAGCTCCTTAATTTTTAGTTACTGCCATTAATATTTACTGTTTACGGAAAAGCTGTGAAATTCGATTTATGATTTATTAGCCCGGAAAGCCTAATACCCGCTATAAATATTCGGCGTTATTTCTCAAATATAGCTAAGTATCTCAATACTCGTTCGTTTTCGTTACTTCTCCGCGTAGGTAACGGTTATCGCACTACAGACCAACGGTGCCTAAGAAGTTTATCAAATAGATTACATATTTATAATATATTTACATTTACCTGATTTACTAATCTCAAAACCCTTGACCATAATGTAAAATTAATGTATTAATAAAAGTTTCCGTAAGAATATCAATATTATATTCCTTCTTAAGAAGGAACTAAAATAATTTTCATAGTATAAAACAAACATATTCATTTTATCTTCGAATGGAAAACTAAAATACTAAGAGTTTAGTACGTTGTAAAGCATATTTCATTTTATATGAGACATTTTGTAGCTAATTTTTACCCATTTGAATCAGCACTTACAACGGTTTAATTTTCCAAGTAATAGCTAGGGCACCGAGCGCTATTTTGAAAGGAGTGTAGTCGTTCGAATTTTTCAGTTTATGTAAGAAATTTTTAACCTAAGTAGATTTCGTATGCATAGAGTCACCGTTGATTTTACGAGGCAGCACTTCAGTTATATTGTATACCTACGCACCGTGACACACGCGCCATCAACCAGCAACACCACACGGGTTTGAACCCAAAACAAATGTATTTATCTTTATTTTAATAATTTTGCTTCATGATCTAGGGGTGACATTTCTAGCTATAGCGCTGAGAGATACCTTCCTACGTTAAGCACAGTAGCTGCTTAACTACCACCCGGGCCTCTAGGCTGGATCCTAATTTAATTCCCACTAGCCTTTCTGTAGCCTCATCTCGGCCTTCCTTACATTTTGGCATGATCCAGGCCCCTACGCTTTAGCCAACTTATCTTATTGATTACTCCCACACCAGTGACGCCACCGATTATTTAAATGGCACTTACCTATCAATCGCTTGATCTAATACTTCGCAATTAACAAGGTTTGAGGTAATATTCAATGAAGTCGGCAGTACAGCGTAGGTATCTTGAATGACCACCGCTTGCGGCATCGGCCACAAAGAACCTCCCGCTCCATTCGAAAATTTGACATTGCCGACGAAAATAAAAACAAAAATTCCTGAAATTACGGATAAATTCATATTTACGACAATTTCCTTACTCTCTGCCGCAAAATGGTTTGAGATTATTTTTCGAATTAGTTCCCTTTATCTAAAATCAATTGAAAGGTTTTCTGGTAAGATTGAGGCCCAATATCTTAAGAGTCCATTTTGATAACGAAGATCTTGACGCATCATAGGTACCGAAGAACTGTTGAACGCTATTGACGCAATATTGATAAAGATGTGTTTCGTATAATCGAGTACTTTACCTTGGTTATCGGAGAAAACTTTCAAATTATGGTCTCGAAAAGAGAGAAGCTATGGCGCACGCTATACATGGTTTTTACTACAAAAACTAAGTCAGTGATTTATAATACATACAAAGTAAATAAAGATGGTATGGATTTAACAAAGGTGTCGGAAGCAAAATATTTAGGACTTTGATTTGATGAACATCTTACTTGAAATATAAATGCGTTTTCAAAAAAAATTTAAGACCTATATAATGCGTAAACCTTATTTCGCTTTCTTTTACTCGCATATCTCTTATTGTATATTAATATGGGGAAACACTTACAAATGAAAATAATACTAATAATAATTTGATTAATCTCAAATGTTGGATAATGGATACTAGTTACCACATACAGATGCCATCTATCATCTATAAAAACAACAATCTGCTTAAGATGAAATAAATATATATTTATAATATGCTACTTTTTATTTACGTGTCCTTAAAAAAATCCAACATTTTAGTTTTTACCTCTCCGAGGGGTAAAGTCCTGCGAACGCTTTCGCATTTTCCGTGCAAAGCTTAATCATTGCGTACGCAGTTTCTCGAAACCACCGTGGGACGGTAAGTGTTAACGGATTAATTTGCGGTTGGGCTTGGTTTTGATGGTTTTTTTCGCTAACACCCACCGTCGCGACAGTTTTAACTCAGTTTGATTATTTTGTTATTGTTATTTTTATGTGTAGGGTGTGAATGTCGAGTTTGTGTTATGACGGTTGTGGGTGTTGAGTTTGTTGTGTTTCTGCTATGACGGTTGTTGGTGTTGAGTCTGTTGTATTTGTGTTGGTTGATTCTGTATTTGTGTTTGTTGTGTTTGACTTTTGGGACAGACCGATTGCTGAGAGTTATGGCAACCTCCCAACATCCAATTGTTCACGATATTCGTCTTAGTGCCATTTAACGATTTATTTTCGCCGGCTGGGAATCGAACCCAGGTCTGCTGCGTGCAAGAGATTTACTCTAACCACTGAGCCACCGGCGCTTGTCAAGCTACGCGGTTTTTCTAATAAACAGCTTTGGCGAATGTCCTTTACGAAGTTATAACGTTAGGTGTTATAATTTATTCTATATCGTTTTAAATATTTTTAAATTATATTAATCTTATATTTAATTAAATATTTATAAATTATATTAATCTTATATTTAATTAAATATTTATAAATTATATTAATCTTATATTTAATTAAATATTTATAAATTATATTACTCTTATATTTAATTAAATATTTATAAATTATATTACTCTTATATTTAATTAAATATTTATAAATTATATTAATCTTATATTTAATTAAATATTTATAAATTATATTAATCTTATATTTAACTAAATATTTATAAATTATATTAATCTTAAATTTAATTAAATATTAATAAATTATATGAATCTTATATTTCATTCAAAAGTTATAAATTATATTAATCTTATAGTTAATTAAATATTTATAAATTATATTAATCTTATATTTTATTAAATATTTATAAATTATATTAATCTTATATTTAATTAAATTTTTATAAATTATCTTAATCTTAATTTAATTAAATATTTATACATTATATTAATCTTCTATTTAATTAAATTTTTATAAATTATATTAATCTTATAATTAGTTAAATATTTATAAATTATATTAATCTTATATTTAATTAAATATCTAAAAATTATATTAATCTTATATTTAATTAAATATTTATAAATTATATTACTCTTATATTTAATTAAATATTTATAAATTATATTAATCTTGTATTTAATTAAATATTTATAAATTATATTAATCTAATATTTAATTAAATATTTATAAATTATATTACTCTTATATTTAATTAAATATTTATAAATTATATTACTCTTATATTTAATTAAATATTTATAAATTATATTAATCTAATATTTAATTAAATATTTATAAATTATATTAATCTTATATTTAACTAAATATTTATAAATTATATTAATCTAATATTTAATTAAATATTTATAAATTATATTAATCTTATATTTAATTAAATATTTATAAATTATATTAATCTAATATTTAATTAAATATTTATAAATTATATTAATCTTATATTTAACTGATTATTTATAAATTATATTAATCTAATATTTAATTAAATATTTATAAATTATATTACTCTTATATTTAATTAAATATTTATAAATTATAGTAATCTTATATTTAATTAAATATTTATAAATTATATTAATCTTATATTTAACTAAATATTTATAAATTATATTAATCTAATATTTAATTAAATATTTATAAATTATATTAATCTAATATTTAATTAAATATTTATAAATTATATTAATCTTATATTTAATTAAATATTTATAAATTATATTAATCTAATATTTAATTAAATATTTATAAATTATATTAATCTTATATTTAATTAAACATTTAAGTATTTTAATGTAAAATTTGATCGTGATCAGGAATTGAACTCGGGTCGCATTGTTACCATGCAGATAGTTCACCGCCGAGCCATTGACTTACATAGGGTAAATATTAAAGTAAAGCAACCATTATGATAAGGCGGGGTTTTTTTACTAAACGGATGAATACAATATCTGTGGATATGTTTTTATTGAACTCTGTTCAATAATTTTTGTGAACTTGTTTTTATTTCGTCGGGAATTGAACCGCTGTGTTATTGATTCCTTTTACGTTGTGTTATAAATCGGTAATATATTATTCAATGATGTTGTTAAAGTCTTTAATTGTCAGTAGGTTTATTTTTCGGATACTCTTTTTTTAATATAATATGTATCTAGGTTTTAGGCAAAGGAAGGGTCGTATGTTATTTTTACTGATCGAGATAATGTGGTTTTTTTGTCTATTCTTTGATCTTATGTTTTTATCTTTTGTTTATAGAGTTAATTTTTTTCCACGAAAACGTCCAGTTTTGGAGGAAACTTTATAGTGTGTACGTCGTGTTCTTTAGCTTATCCGGTTTCATTATAATAACCTCGAAAATTCCTGTTTGTTAATGGTAAGGTGTCGCACTTCTTGCTAGAATCACATTTTCTATTGTTTGGTTTCAAAATTTTTGAAGGAATTTGTTGCTTGATTTCGTTATATTTTTTGTAATTTATTTCGTTTTTTTCAGTCGTATATTTGTATCTATTGTGTGTATAGCGTAATGGTTCATTTATGAAGAAAATATCGAGTTGCATACATCGTGCCCTTACACTTATGTTGGTCTGGTTTTTAACTGGATCGTCATTACTTCGTAATTTATTTTAAACGTTTTCTCGACTGATTAAGATGTTTAATGCAGTTCATCAATTGGGTTCGTTTGTTTTTATTAATAAAGAGTTCTAACTATTCCGTCTACGGTCATTTATTGATATACGAGCTGTCATTTAGTCAAGTGGCTTTCTGTGCTTTGTGAATGGTAAGTTTTTCGCTTCTTGTTAATACATTTCTATTGGTGTGGATATTTGGATATCTACGATTCCTAATGCAGTCATTGATTTACTGGGTGTGCGAGTCATTATATGATAATGGAAATTGGATGGTATTGGTCTTTTTCATGCGGTATATGTCACAATGTCAACAGGAAGTCTACGAGTCGTCCACTACCAGATATCGAATAAAGCTATTCTGCGGTATCTTCATCAAGGGCGAGTGTTGAAATAAAATGAGCGTTAAAGATGCGGCAAGTATTTCGTAAGCGAGAAAAATAGTAATACCCTCTGTATATATTTATTTCATTAAAATTTGCTTTGTATTATATTTAACTGATAAACTTCTTCTGTAAATAGGGTTAAATTCAATTGTGCATTGTTTTAGTCCGTCTAACTCGCTGTTGTAACTACTTAATTTATATTATTCTGAATAAATTAAACTCGGCTGTTTCGTCTCAATTATTTTAATTAAAATTAAAATTTTATACCGGCCGGTATTGAACCAGGATTGCGGAAATATCTTCAAGGGTCGTCTCGATAAATTAATACCACTAGGGACAATTCTTCCGAGGATATTTATATTTTGGCTTGCCAACTTGTTGAATATGGCATATCTTCAAATTATAATATCCGGAGGCCAAAATTCCTTATTAATACTGTACCTCGTACACAAAATAAACTTAAATCTTTTTCTGTTATGGTGTTAATATATTTAATTCCCTGAATATAACAGAACTAGCTACGAATTCTGTACTTAAACAAAAGTAATAAAATTCTCTTATCTTTTCTTTTTGTCCCCTTAATTATTTTAACACATACAATAATATATAAATTATAGTAAATTGCATTGTAAGGATCTATTTTTATTTACATTTAATTTGAAATTGTTAACATGTTGACGAAGATGTGAAGTAGATAAATATGGGTTGTGTTGTGGTTTAACAGTCATACCATGACTCAGCTTTATATTCATCTGTAAGCATTTTATAAGTAATTTTTTTGAAAGGTTTTATCACGGTATTATGATTCTGTAAAAGCGACTAACCTGCCTCTTTTGATATTTTCTCATCATGATAATGAAAACCGTAATCATTCTCTACACTTTCGGAAAGGTACACTGCGCTTACAATAAATGTTTCCTATTGTTTCAAAATATTATTTCAAATATAATATATTTCATTATTATAATGAAATCAGACGTAAAATACGCACTATTATATATGGTCTAGGCAATAAATTCCAAATATAAGGTAAGAAGGTTGGATTTGAAAATTTTCGGGAAAGTAGGTTTGACCTTCCTGGTGTTCCTTGGTGTTTGGCGATTTCGTTCGCTGTCATCTTGGAAAATGACCGAAAAAAACACTTGTTTTATGAAATTTCACCTTATATTTTACAAACCGTTCACTGTGGAGACAAAAATTTTCTTTATTGGAAAGATACATAAATTACCATCAACACATTAGTGTTAAGGGAATAGATTCGGTAAGTTACCTCCAATGATGAATTTTCAAAGTTATTAAACTTTTTCGAGTAGCTTGAAACTATCGGTTGTTCGGCACTTTTCAAACATTGCATTCAAAGCTGCTAATAACCAGCTCTTAAAATGATTTTAAAAGTGTATTGTGGGAAAGAGCAAACTTGCATATGCTGTGAGCATAAGTTATAAAAACATAAATATGCAACAAAACAGAATCTTTTGTAATGATAGCTAAGTGAAGTACTGTGTAGTTTAAATAAGACACTCTCTTTTTGGAGAAAGGATGTTCATCCTTCAGAGATTAAATAAGAAAAACCCTTTTTTCGGGTGGCTTGAGCAACTAGGACCAGTTATAAAAATGTATTCCCATGCAAACATTTAACAAATTAATATGAAGACATAAATTTACTAAGGAAATAATTTAGCAACATTTATTACGCTTTTTTGTGGTTTAAGGTGAAACTAAGAAATATTTTGACAACGATTCCACTAGATCGGTTGAAGAAAAGAGTAAGCTTTATTTTATGTCCTTACTCAGTCCCCTATTTTGAATCTTATTAATATAATTTACTTTAACACCAAAAGCACCATTCGCAACTTCCCTATATTAATTGCTAATCTACATAATTTAGGTATAGAATGTAAAATAAATAATTAAACCGAATCATCGTTTTACTATGATACTTATCTTTATCGGGAAAAGTTTTGTCGGTAAGGAACGCTTTTTCTGCAAAAATACCCAACATATAATCAATAAGCGCCCACATAACACTTATTTTGATTTTATTATATCGCACAGTGAAGCTGCCTCTAGCTTTAAAATAATTCTTCTAGGTGCTTTTATTGAAAGTTTTTTGAATGATACACTCTAATCAACTAAATGTTTAGTTTTCTCTAATAGTTTTGATTAAAATAAGGGCGTTATGTAAATTTATCGGGTTTCATCGAAAACCTGCCTTGACATTGTATTCCTTAATATTTACACCGATTTTAAAGTATTGGCTGGTTTGCACATCACTGACCACTGCCCTATTCGTATCGCTACTAAGTTCAACTTAAATAATTAAACCCACATCAAGATTTTGGACCTTACTTTAAAAAAAATTAAAAACTGGACCACTCATTACGAATGTTCTGATAGCCAATCGTTTTATCGACCAATGTCATGCGTTAGCGCCATCTCTTATTATTAATAAACAATTTGCATTTGATATTGTTATATTGTTATTTCATAGTTCTAGGTTTAATTCTAGTACAGGCTATTTATAATTCAATTTAATAATTAAATATTATATATTTGGAATAATATTTTGTAACAATTTGAAACATTTATAGTTAGCGCCGTGTACTTTGTAAATCTAGGTTTCGAAAGACTATAGAGAATGATTACAGTTTTCAATAACTTGATGAGAAAAAATCAAAAGAACCAGGTCAGTTGCTTTTAAGCAATGAAAATACAGTAATATAACCTTGCCAAAAAATAACGTTTAGAATGCGTACAGACTAGAAAGAGCAAACAAGAGATACCAAACAGCGAAAAAGCAATCGCTTTGTACTAGTACTGTTCGCGAATTTGAGCTGAGCTTGGCCGACTCAACAACAGCTCGATTATTAAAAGGGCAAGCTTTTTTTTTGGCCGAGCTGAGCCGAGCCAATACTTATCGAGACATATGACCTCAGGAGCTTATTGGCTTACACCCCCGCACGAATAAAAAGGTCAATGTGAAAACCAGTGCCTCTGTCGGGTGTGGGAGAAGCTTATCCTAGCCCCTATACCACGATAGGTGATACCCCCCCCCCCACTTTAAATCACTGTTTATTTTTGCCTTCCTTCTCTCCAACAATAAAGTTGTGGTTTTTACTTTTAAGCGACATAAAGCGAGAGAGTTTTTCCCCCTCTCCTTGCTGTGAGAATATAACAAGTACAGTACGATTCGTTTTACTATACCAATACATTCCTTAATAGGGGAGGGGAAGTATTTTTTCGAGTCCAGTCCTACGTATTTAGTATTTTTAAAACAAGAATCTTATGCTAGCAAGCTCCTTAATTTTCGAAGCGAGCCAGCACCTTAATTTTCGAAGCGAGCCAGCTCCTTAATTTATAAGCGAGCAAGCTCCTTAATTTTCGAAGCGAGCCAGCTCCTTAATTTTCGAAGCGAGCAAGCTCCTTAATTTTCGAAGCGAGCCAGCTCCTTAATTTTCGAAGCGAGCAAGCTCCTTAATTTTCGAAGCGAGCAAGCTCCTTAATTTATAAGCGAGCAAGCTCCTTAATTTTCGAAGCGAGCCAGCTCCTTAATTTTCGAAGCGAGCAAGCTCCTTAATTTTCGAAGCGAGCCAGCTCCTTAATTTTCGAAGCGAGCAAGCTCCTTAATTTTCGAAGCGAGCAAGCTCCTTAATTTTCGAAGCGAGCAAGCTCCTTAATTTTCGAAGCGAGCAAGCTCCTTAATTTTCGAAGCGAGAAAGCTCCTTAATTTTCGAAGCGAGCCAGCTCCTTAATTTTCGAAGCGAGCAAGCTCCTTAATTTTGGAAGCGAGCAAGCTCCTTAATTTTCGAAGCGAGCCAGCTCCTTAATTTTCGAAGCGAGCCAGCTCCTTAATTTTCGAAGCGAGCCAGCTACTTAATTTTTGAAGCGAGCAAGCTCCTTAATTTTCGAAGCGAGCCAGCACCTTAATTTTCGAAGCGAGCAAGCTCCTTAATTTTCGAAGCGAGCCAGCTCCTTAATTTTCGAAGCGAGCAAGCTCCTTAATTTTCGAAGCGAGCCAGCTCCTTAATTTTCGAAGCGAGCCAGCTCCTTAATTTTCGAAGCGAGCAAGCTCCTTAATTTTCGAAGCGAGCAAGCTCCTTAATTTATAAGCGAGCAAGCTCCTTAATTTTCGAAGCGAGCCAGCTCCTTAATTTTCGAAGCGAGCCAGCTCCTTAATTTTCGAAGCGAGCCAGCTCCTTAATTTTCGAAGCGAGCCAGCTACTTAATTTTTGAAGCGAGCAAGCTCCTTAATTTTCGAAGCGAGCCAGCACCTTAATTTTCGAAGCGAGCAAGCTCCTTAATTTTCGAAGCGAGCCAGCTCCTTAATTTTCGAAGCGAGCAAGCTCCTTAATTTTCGAAGCGAGCAAGCTCCTTAATTTTCGAAGCGAGCAAGCTCCTTAATTTTCGAAGCGAGAAAGCTCCTTAATTTTCGAAGCGAGCCAGCTCCTTAATTTTCGAAGCGAGCAAGCTCCTTAATTTTGGAAGCGAGCAAGCTCCTTAATTTTCGAAGCGAGCCAGCTCCTTAATTTTCGAAGCGAGCCAGCTCCTTAATTTTCGAAGCGAGCCAGCTACTTAATTTTTGAAGCGAGCAAGCTCCTTAATTTTCGAAGCGAGCCAGCACCTTAATTTTCGAAGCGAGCAAGCTCCTTAATTTTCGAAGCGAGCCAGCTCCTTAATTTTCGAAGCGAGCAAGCTCCTTAATTTTCGAAGCGAGCCAGCTCCTTAATTTTCGAAGCGAGCCAGCTCCTTAATTTTCGAAGCGAGCAAGCTCCTTAATTTTCGAAGCGAGCAAGCTCCTTAATTTATAAGCGAGCAAGCTCCTTAATTTTCGAAGCGAGCCAGCTCCTTAATTTTCGAAGCGAGCCAGCTCCTTAATTTTCGAAGCGAGCCAGCTCCTTAATTTTCGAAGCGAGCCAGCTACTTAATTTTTGAAGCGAGCAAGCTCCTTAATTTTCGAAGCGAGCCAGCACCTTAATTTTCGAAGCGAGCAAGCTCCTTAATTTTCGAAGCGAGCCAGCTCCTTAATTTTCGAAGCGAGCAAGTTCCTTAATTTTCGAAGCGAGCCAGCTCCTTAATTTTCGAAGCGAGCCAGCTCCTTAATTTTCGAAGCGAGCCAGCTACTTAATTTTTGAAGCGAGCAAGCTCCTTAATTTTCGAAGCGAGCCAGCACCTTAATTTTCGAAGCGAGCAAGCTCCTTAATTTTCGAAGCGAGCCAGCTCCTTAATTTTCGAAGCGAGCAAGCTCCTTAATTTTCGAAGCGAGCCAGCTCCTTAATTTTCGAAGTGAGCCAGCTCCTTAATTTTCGAAGCGAGCAAGCTCCTTAATTTTCGAAGCGAGCAAGCTCCTTAATTTATAAGCGAGCAAGCTCCTTAATTTTCGAAGCGAGCCAGCTCCTTAATTTTCGAAGCGAGCCAGCTCCTTAATTTTCGAAGCGAGCCAGCTCCTTAATTTTCGAAGCGAGCCAGCTACTTAATTTTTGAAGCGAGCAAGCTCCTTAATTTTAGAAGCGAGCCAGCACCTTAATTTTCGAAGCGAGCAAGCTCCTTAATTTTCGAAGCGAGCCAGCTCCTTAATTTTCGAAGCGAGCAAGCTCCTTAATTTTCGAAGCGAGCCAGCTCCTTAATTTTCGAAGCGAGCCAGCTCCTTAATTTTCGAAGCGAGCAAGCTCCTTAATTTTCGAAGCGAGCCAGCTCCTTAATTTTCGAAGCGAGCCAGCTCCTTAATTTTCGAAGCGAGCAAGCTCCTTAATTTTCGAAGCGAGCAAGCTCCTTAATTTATAAGCGAGCAAGCTCCTTAATTTTCGAAGCGAGCCAGCTCCTTAATTTTTGAAGCGAGCCAGCTCCTTAATTTTCGAAGCGAGCAAGCTCCTTAATTTTCGAAGCGAGCAAGCTCCTTAATTTTCGAAGCGAGCCAGCTCCTTAATTTTCGAAGCGAGCAAGCTCCTTAATTTTCGAAGCGAGCCAGCTCCTTAATTTTCGAAGCGAGCCAGCTCCTTAATTTTCGAAGCGAGCAAGCTCCTTAATTTTCGAAGCGAGCCAGCTCCTTAATTTTCGAAGCGAGAAAGCTCCTTAATTTTCGAAGCGAGCCAGCTCCTTAATTTTCGAAGCGAGCAAGCTCCTTAATTTTGGAAGCGAGCAAGCTCCTTAATTTTCGAAGCGAGCCAGCTCCTTAATTTTCGAAGCGAGCCAGCTACTTAATTTTTGAAGCGAGCAAGCTCCTTAATTTTCGAAGCGAGCCAGCACCTTAATTTTCGAAGCGAGCAAGCTCCTTAATTTTCGAAGCGAGCCAGCTCCTTAATTTTCGAAGCGAGCAAGCTCCTTAATTTTCGAAGCGAGCCAGCTCCTTAATTTTCGAAGCGAGCAAGCTACTTAATTTTCGAAGCGAGCCAGCTCCTTAATTTTCGAAGCGAGCCGAGCTTTAGCCGAGCCAAAACTCATCTTGGCTTGACTCGAGACGAACCGCTGCTTGTGCTAGTCGAGTGATGGAATCACAATATTGACTGCGATAACCTAAGAATTCTGTATAACGAAAAAAAAATGGCAGCATAGAAAATTCATTGCGGGATTACGTATTAAAAATTGCGGACTGAAATTTGGATAAGGTTGTGGCAGATCCGCAATGTGGAGAATGTTTTTTAAATATGCACAAAAAAGAACGTTAAAATATATACTTATGTAGGAAAGTCAAAGGTGTTTTTTATCAACATGTAACTGTAAACTTAATGTTTAGTTTTAACATATGTAACATAATTACTCATAAGTGTGCCAAAAGCAATGTCTTCTCAATGAGACCTTGTTCACATTATATGACGTGATTGACGTCACTTTCAAATCATTAAAACCAGGTCTGGCGGGGAGGGAAGGAAGTTAAAACCGGTTTTGCGCGTAGTTCGTTCGTGATTTCTTTGGTGGCTGTGAAACAAGGTCTCATTGAAATTTTTAATACAGCGATGTTATATAGATGCATACTTATGAGTAATTTTGTTACATATGGTTTTAACCTGGAAGGATATTCTGTAAAAATCAAAAATGGCAACGCGTATGTGGAGAAGGGTCGGATATCGAAATATCATACTTTCGATTGTGTGTGTTCAACTTTAAATAGTGGCAATGTGTTACGCTATATCTGTTATTTAAGTCAAGTCATAAAGTTAAAGCTTAGCCAGACGTAAAATACCTGTTAATTTTTGGTACTCAAATGGGCACCATCGACCGTGTGTCGAAGCATTTCATTAAAATCACTAACGTCGGCATTACAGGCAACCACGATTTTTAATTTGACCAATATTATCTATAGTTTGGCATATCGATAGCGGCCTCTTTTGCACACACGTATTGTCATATTTGACGAATCATATTTTTTTAATTTTTGATTTTTACACAATAGCCTCCCTGGCCGAAAGCTAGTTTTTCCGGGCATTATTTATAAATTAATAAATTTGCTTCAATTTTTGTTTTTCTTTATTTAATATATTTTTAAATTCAACGTTATTAACCATGTGTACTAAATTTTCTATTTAAAATGTATTTATTTTAAATTTCTACTCTTAAAATATGGTGTTATTTTGCTTCTAGTGTGATGCCATAACAGTTTTTGCAACACTTTTTTGGAAGGTTAACAAACGAATGAAACAGTTTCATATTTTAGACTACAATTAATTATTTTAGTAATCTGGTTGGAACTTGAATGTATTTGCAATGATTTCAATTAAATATCAACCAAAAACCAATTGTTTATTTTTTCTAAATTAGTGGAAAAGTAATTTTTGTACATCGCTTCTAAGTTGTCAGTGAAGTTAACTATGCCCCGTTGTTTAATGTTTCAAAACGTAAAGGATATTATACAATGTTTATCATGCGACATTAATGGAGTTAAATAATAGTATCGAATAATAAAATGCATGCATTATATTTAAGTCCATGTCACTTTTAGCTACGAGTGCCTTTATAAATAACTATCGTTAATGCAACCTAAGTCACCAAAAAGTTGGGATAAACAAAAATATAATTTCAGGGGCTATTAAGGGGCTACTAGGGTTAAAGGAAACATATCAGGCTCAACTAACCGAGACACATTTTAAATAAAAATACAAAAGAAAGCATAATGTATATACCTGAACTAGCCTGTCTAAATTCCCGTCCTCTTACGCCAATGACGTCAGACCCAAGCAATCTCGCCGTATTAACACCTGGACATTTTTTAATCGGTGATGCGCTTAAAGCTATTCCAGAGCCCGATTTAACTTCAACCAAAATAAACCGATTGTCCAGGTGGCAACTCGGACAGCAATTACTACAGCACTTTTGGCGACGTTGGCAAGCAGAGTTTCTATCCAGGCTTCAGCAACGTCCAAAATGGACAAAACCTACTCGAAATCTACAGATCGGCGACTTAGTACTACCCAAGGAAGCATTACCACCAACCATATGGAAGATGGCCCGAATTACCCAAGCCCCCCCCCCCCTGGCGAGGATCAACTGGTACGTGTAGTCACAGTGAAGACGTCGGACAAGGAGTTAAAAAGACCGGTCACCAAACTTTGCCGATTACCGTTGGACTCGTGATGTTAGTATTTCTTGAAATTTGAAATTAATATTTTAAGGTGGTCGGAATGTTCAGTCATAACTCTTAAGTGTTTTACAAATTATCCTTTTTTAATTTTCATGTTTTTTACGCTTATCAGTCATTAGATATGAGATCCTATTTTTTAATTGTGTATATATTCATTGCCATTTTTATTAAAAGTCAGTAACGATCAGATCTTTAATTGTAGCATGTAATCGTCCTAAAATAAATAATTGATTGATTTTCTTTGAACCGTCGTATATTCTTATTTCGTATCTGTCACGAACATCAAGAGTTAGCAGGGAGTAAACTCAGTTCAGAGCAAATTATAAGCAATTACGCCAGAATCACAAAGAATTAAAAATTTCATTTTGTGTAGGCGGAAAAGCCTCTATTTGAGAAAATATGGAATGCACTAGTAGTGAAGATGTACAAAAATAAATATCACCATCGGCACCATCTTTAAAATCTCGAAACACAACTCCACACCACTTTTTTTACTATATATTAAGTAAACATGTTTATAAAACATAATTAGCGTTTTGTCTCCCGAGTTAATAGTGGAAAATCTCATTTTTGGTATCCCATTCACGGACTACGTGAAGTCTGGAAGAAGCCTACTACGTTGTCGGTGGTTAATTAAATAAGCGAAAACAACCCTATCCGCCTTAAGCATAATTATTAAATTTAAGGCAAGCAATTCTTTTTGAAATGCTATTTTACTTTCTATTGTCTTTACGAGTAAAAGATAAATAAATAAATATGAACAATAAAATCTTGCACATCTTGATAAGAATGAAGCATTTTCTGTTATCTGTTTATATAAACTGCGCTTACAGTATAAATCATGGGTATAAATGGCGAATTAATGGAGTTGAAACGCGGGATAATTTTTTTAAACTATAAGATTTTTTTTCAGGGATTTGGAAGTATATTATGTAAGAGGATTTTTGGATTCGCTAGTGACGTAGAAAAATTGGCAATGCCGTAGTTTACTGCTTCGCCTTTGTCATTCGCGTACGCAAGTCCTAGACCCTAGTTTAAAAAAAGCCTTTAAACTTTAGGTACTTTTTGAGTACCGTTGCAAAATGCTTTCACTTGCACCTACAATAATTCTAAACATACAGAAATACCGTATTTTTAAAATATTTGTCGGACATACTTCCGATTTTACCCACGAATACATCGTCAATGGTTCTCCTTTTAAATAATCCCCGGATAAAATCTTCCGTGATGACAACGGCCAAAGAGTTGAAGATGGAAGAGAGTGACGTCAGAGAGCCACAGAACACGCCCGAGATCGCCAATCCAGACAAGCCCACATATTGAGATAGAAAGATTGAAATAAAGTTCAGTGTGACCTACGTCAAAAATAAGAGAAAGGTAAAATATTTCAACACAATTGTTTCATATTTAGTATTATAGATGCCAGCACCTTATCTAAAAACCATATTTAATATCTACGTGCACTTAAACTCTACATTTTCTGAGTCTGGCAATGAAGAGCGAATTAAAAACATATTTTTAAAACGAAATTATTAGGTGCCAAAACCCGTGTTGCCGTTACTTTGATTGAAGGTTTTAGAAATTATCAGTTGGTCAGTTCAGTGTATGTAAACATAACTACAAAGATATTATGAGATATTCCGCCTTCGTGTCTTTATAAAAAAAAGATTTGGAATTCAAAATAATATAAAAAATAATAAAATAATAACTCTTTTATCAAACATCATAAGCTCTTGGACCAAAATGAATCGGTAAAATTTCATAGGTCATATTTTCTAAAAATGGTAAATTACTCAATTTCTGTAGGTCAAGACATCCATTTTTAAAGTCGAGGTCACTATTATTGGAATAGACTAATGTCAGCTTTATAGATACATTTTCTAAGTCTAGAGACCATTCACACACCTCTAAATTATAATTTTGCTCGGCCGATACTAATTTTCGCATGCAAACTCTCTTTGCAAACTTTACGCAAGGTTTGATATTTTCAGAACTAGCCAATAGTTTGCAAATCAGATACTAATTTGCGCAAGATTTTTAACCAATTTTATCAGATATTGATAACTTCAATTCTATTTACCTCAGATATTATAGTTTGCAAAAATATACTATTTTGCGCGGGGTTTTTGCAAACTTTTCACGATTATTGGTGTTTTCAATTATATATACCTCCGATATCATAGTTTGCAAAAATATACGATTTTGCACAACGTTTTTGCAAACTTTCCCTATTATTGGTATTTTTAATTATATATACCTCAGATATCATAGTTTGCAAAAATATACTATTTTGCGCAAGGTTTTTGCACACTTTTCATCGATATTGATATTTTCAATTCTAATTACCACAGATATCATAGTTTGCAAAAATATACTATTTTGCGCAAGGTTTTTGCAATCTTTAAATGATTATTGGTGTTTTCAATTAAATATACCTAGACTAATACCCTAGGCACCACCTTAGGTCTAAGTCATCGAGCGACTTTTAAAGCCTTTAATTCAGGTGGCCAGGTTAAAATACGTAGGAGGGTGGTAGCAAGCCCTGCAAGACACGCGAGCCAACAGCTCCCCACACTTACTATCACCGTCAGATATCATAGTTTCCATAAACCTTGCGCAAAATAGTATATTTTTGCAAACTATGATATCTGAGGTTTATATAGTTGAAAACACCAATAATCGTGAAACGTTTGCAAAAACCTGCAACAAAATAGTATATATTTGCAAACTATGATATCTGAGGTATATATAATTGAAAACACGAATAAGCGTGAAAAACTTGCAAAAATCTTGCGCAAAATAGTATTTTTTTGCAACTATGATATCTGAGGTAAATAGAATTGAAATTATCAATATTTGATAAAATTTTGCAAAAATCTTGCGCAAATTAGTATTTGATTTGCAAACTATTGTCTATTTCTGAAAATATCAAAACTTGCACAAAGTTTGCAAAAAGAGTTTGCTTGCGAAAATTAGTATGTCCCGCAATTTTTCTCACTAAAAAACTTATTTTAATCATTATAAACAATGGCTTTCTAAACTATAATTAAAACGTTGACGTCTTAAATTTAACACGCACAAACAAAGAAGAAATTTTAAATAAATTGCCTCTTACCTTATATCGACCTTGGTTTCAGAGTTTCTCACACGGCCAAAAACCGTAAACAGTACGGCAGAGACAGATATTAAAAGGATTCCAAATATAGTTATCAGGAGAATCGTTGTGTACGCCACCCTAACGTAAATTGCAGATGTCAAAATTAGTGAATAAAAATGATAATCAGACATTTTCTAAAGGGTTAAAAATTTTCATACATATTTTAGAGGTGGAAGTCAATCTTCATATGACTTTACAACATATAAAAATAGTAATCATAATTTAACTAAAGCCGAGTAAATTAAGATAAGACAAGCATAAATCGAAAAATTCAAAATTTGTCGGTTTGTATTTTATTAGCATTTCGTTCATAATTTTTCATAGCTTCTAAGTAATTAACTTATTTTTAATAAGTCATTAAAATAAGTATTACTGAAATCCATTATAGAAGAAAAGCAGAAACACGGATAAGAATTTGCAAAATTTTAAGAATGGATTTTCTTAAAATTTGACCTTGCAATCGGTAGTTCTATCTCTTACTTTTTGACTTCATTTAAATTTTTGGCGCACAAGAATCTCTGCAGAGTTGTTTGTTTTGCTGATATTAAAATTAAAGAAAGAAATAATCCGTAAAAGGCTACGTTCAGCAACTAATACTTTTCGCCTTTGGCATCGTAAAGACTGTTATAAGAGAAATTATTAAATTGTTGTTGACTGTCGACTGTACAAAACATGTTATGAAAGTTACGTAAAAAATTAATATTGTACCCGATTTCGAAGAATCCATGGTGTTTAGAATATTCCAATACTTGTAGCAATCCTCCAGATTCAATAGTTTGGACGATAATGATGGACAATTTGAAGGGCATCAGTCCAAATCACTCCTTTAATACCGCCCTAGTACGAATAAGGATTTAGGTTATTGACTTATCTTAAAGCTCCAAATTTGCATATATTATTTTAATTGTCTACTTAATAACCATTGTATTTTTCGTATAAATACAAGACCGCACTTTATCGGCAAAGAATGATATTGGAAAGCTATCCATAATCTTTATGATTTGAACCATTTGTGTTTTATGTATAAATGTTTCACATCAATTGCGTATGTTCAAAGAATAATAAGATAAAGTTATACAAAAACTTAATTGGGCCCCGCACTTTTAAAACTGGTTAATAACCAACTTCTGTCAAGCTCGGAAAAGCACATAAAACGCTTAAAAAATTGCAAAGTATTATTTTAAAATAATATATTAGAAATTAGTATTGTGTAACTTTAAAAGGAATATTTAAAGAATTAGAAGAAATGTTTTTGAATTTACAAAGTCATAATTTTGAATTAACAAAGTGATATTTTTTGAGTTTATGAAGTTATATTAAAATTTCAAATGTACAGAGTAATATTTTTCAAATGTACAAAGTAATATTTTTGAAATGTACAGAGTAATATTTTTCAAATGCACAGAGTAATATTTTTCAAATGTACAGAGTAATATTTTTCAAATGCACAGAGTAATATTTTTCAAATGTACAGAGTAATATTTTTCAAATATACAGAGTAATATTTTTCAAATGTACAGAGCAATATTTTTCAAATGTACAGAGTAATATTTTTCAAATGTACAGAGTAATATTTTTCAAATGTACAGAGTAATATTTTTCAAATGTACAGAGTAATATTTTTCAAATGTACAGTAATATTTTTCAAATGTACAGAGTAATATTTTTCAAATGTACAGAGTAATATTTTTCAAATGCACAGAGTAATATTTTTCAAATGTACAGAGTAATATTTTTCAAATATACAGAGTAATATTTTTCAAATGTACAGAGCAATATTTTTCAAATGTACAGAGTAATATTTTTCAAATGTACAGAGTAATATTTTTCAAATGTACAGAGTAATATTTTTCAAATGTACAGAGTAATATTTTTCAAATGTACAGAGTAATATTTTTCAAATGTACAGAGTAATATTTTTCAAATGTACAGAGTAATATTTTTCAAATGTACAGAGTAATATTTTTCAAATGTACAGAGTAATAATTTTCAAATGTACAGAGTAATATTTTTCAAATGTACAGAGTAATAATTTTCAAATTCAAAACGAAATATTTAAAAAGTTACCAAGGAATATTTTTTCAAATAACAAGGGAAAATTTCAGAAATTACAAAGTTATATTTTAGAAAATTTAAATTAACATTTTCAAATGTTATGGTTTGAATTAATACATTTCGAGTTCTTTTAATAGTCGCTTATTTATAAGATATACGACTTACTTATCGGAAGCATCCTGTATAAGATTACTGTATTACTTTTTTCTGTCCCTTTTAGAGTTTGAAACAAAACTTTTTTGAACAATTTAAAACAGAAAGAAATTTTAAATTTCTTTACCAAATTTCTACATTTTAGGTCAACATTTTTTTAAAATAACTTTTGGGTGCTGAAAAAATATAATTTTAGCTGAATTATAATTTTATGTTTATATTTATATCTAAGTGGATTGTTTCGATCAAATTCTTTGTGCCACTTATTTATAAAAGCTTTAAAATATTTTTGATGTTATATTCCTTGTTAGTCTCCGAAAATGTATATACATATTTTGTGTATTTATATCGTTTTAAGGTTATGAATACTCTTAAATTCTGTCAAAATAATTTGGTTTCCACTTAATTATTAAAGGAATTCACTTAACAATGAAAATGAAAAGCTATATTTACGTGAAAAATATTGAAAGCGTTATGGAAAATTAACTGTTTGTAAAATTACATTCACAAAACTATATAGAACCCATCCACGTTCGGTGACTTATTACTTCAATTAAATGCTAATTAAATAGTTTTAGAAATCATGTAATAAAAAACAAAAAAATTATTAAAATAACGTCTGCTGGTTGCCAAGAAAGCGAGTGCTTTTATATTATAGATTATATTATATATATATCATATATATTATATTATATATATTATATTTATATTGAAATGTATCGCAAAATAGCACGCTCTTCAGATATATATCGTAAAATTTAAACGTTTTAGTAAAGATTTTTTTAACTAATTATGTAAGTTATCAATCTAGTTTCGTGGAGAACATTAGATCTTATAACTATCCAAAATCTCATAATTCTTCCACTTTTATTTAAGGAAATAAATTAATTCAAAGTAAACGTTTGGTTAATATTGGCCTTTGACAAAATAAAAATGAAAACAGGTCATTTTTGGGTCAATAATGATATCAATACCCTAAAGACTGTGTGCAAAAAGAATTCATATACGTATCAGAAATGGGAAATGTTTTCCATTTTCTGTTACGGTGATAGTTTTCAAATTAGAGCTTCAAATATAAGGCCTAGCCTTATGCGAAATTTGTTGGAATTTTTTTGGCCACATTTTTTGCATGGATATTGTTAAAATTTCATATTGTTTCGTAACTTCGTGAGGTGGGATCCGCAAATTTAAAATAAATCTTCAGACCGTTTACTCCATTCACAAATTTCCCAATGTAGTAAACATTTCCAAATAAGTAATAGCCAGCAAGTAAATCTTCAACATACTTCAAGCCGATAACACTATTACACGCAGATGGAAGTGAATCTTCCGGTCTTAATTAAGTGCTCTTCATAACCTCCAAAAAATTTAAAATCTAACCATGTCTTAGGCCGCATAACCAAGAGTGCCAGCCCTTAGCGGCAAGTGCTCTCTACTCTATTATTAAAGAGGTCAAACGCGATAATACCTCGAAATCTTCGAAATTTTTATTTTGTTTCCCAACGGCTGGCTTGCACGTACCTGGCGTGTCCAAATGTTACAGTTCTACATACCACTCGTATTACAACCGACATTTGAATATACCAGGCTTCACGATCCACTGAAAGGATTGTTACATCGGTAATCGTCAAAGCAAAATACGCGGACAGTGATATTTCCTGCGCCGTACCTTTCGTCGGTTCAGATGACTCTTTTGCCCCAGTCACCGCTGATAAACCCCGCTTCTTTATTAAGTAACCATTCTCATGTTAGGAGCATTATGATTGCTCATATGAAACCGACGTAAACTGGTCTTCCTTGTCACATTTATCCGTTTCCGTTTTCTCTGTTTTGTTGTTTATCCCCACAGGCTCTGCCGACGGTCTGGATTCGTTGATTCCCCAAAATCCAAATCGGCTCAAGGGTCACGGTTCAGCAACTTCAGCTGTAGGCTTGCTTAAATAACTCTCAAAATATAGAAACCTTAGGCTTGGTGGCTATGTTTCTCAAGACATTTGCCCAGTTCTTTGTGGTGCCTACCTTTGCGCTCTTTTTGGCTAAGCTAGTTTGTATAAGCATAAAACCTACGATTGGCCTACTTCTGCGTCCATTACAATTCTGTTCTGACCTTAATGCTGGTTGGGAAACTGCCCTGACCCTCGTCGAGTCTAAAATGTCTTTCTGACAATGGACTTCCTTTACGCCTTCCTCGATTGCCTCTACGGAGAGTAACAAGTCACCCTCATATTTCGCTTTCGGCGAGAATTTCGTTGCCTCTGAGCGGGGTGTTCAACAAGGTCAAGCGTGTGGTTATGATCTTTTCTGTATTTCAGAGCGGAACATAGCGTCTCAAATGTGTTCTGAATCAAACCTTTAACACTTGATTTATTTTTCCGTAAGAGGACATACTTAAACATTTTCTTAAATACTAAATTAGTAATTAATAATAACTATTAATATTTAATAGTTGGGTTAATCCATGTCAAATCACCCAATACTTAATTAGTTTAAAAAAAACGCTCGGTAAAAACGGATCTTGCACTAAACCTTACTAAATGGCAACTGGGTTAATCCATGTCAAATCACGGCACCATCTTCGATTTTGTTCAAAATTCAACCACTTACAAAAAAGACTTTTTGAGTAGGAAAGTTAAATTATTAGCTCAGTTATCAAACTATTTTGGGAGATAAGATTTTTGAAGAAACCTTGCAAGTTGTCGAGTTTTTTGACAAGTGCAATTTTGCCGATTTTGTGCAATGATATCTCAAGATTGGTTATTACAGCATTATTGTATTTTTTCTAGATTATACTGGTGGTAAAGATAACTAAGTAATTATTATTATGAAGTTTTTAAATTAGATTAACGATCTATATAGGATATAATGCACCCGGGGAACACGAAACAAGCTACATAATTATTCGCGGAAGTATATTTTACACGTTTGAGGTGTTCAAAATTGACGATTTTCCCAAAATCAAAACGAGGTATTGAATAGTCGGTTTTTTGGCTAGGTAAGACACTAACACACAAAATAAAGTTAAAACCATCTGAAAGAACAGGTTTCATTATATGTCATTTAAAATTTCATCTTGTGTATCAAAGTCGTTCAAGGTCAAATGTTAAGTGCAAAATGAACCATTATTTTAAAGCTTAAAACTCTTTATTAAAAATAACAGTATTTTTTCCAACACTTCATATTTTATTCATGGATTCGAAAAACGTGATAATATTTTCTTTTCATTTTTTGTGATTAAAAGTAATATATTGTCTTTAACATTGATAACGGGTTCGACTTGGGTTAAAATATTTTGAAATGGAGGCCACGACAATTTGAGAACCGATGTTCTCATAAAATTAACATCTTGTTCTTCGGATCGTTCAACAATGTTCATTATAAACCATTTTTGGTCATACATGCAAGCAATGTAAATTCTCGGAAGGCATTTTTCACAACATTATTCTCCGTTGGAACCGGACGTGAAAATAGTACATGGGTGGAAAGTTCGTCGGCTGACACTCTTTATTGCTAAAATCTGCTCAGATTCTGGAATGAAACCATGGTGTGAACGTGTCCCTACTATAGTGTTGATTTCCTTGTAACTTTCTTCAAGCTTAAATTCCCCAATGTGGTTTTGCACATCAGTTTTAGATACATAAATTTATGTTTTTGATGCTTAAAGTAGCCCACGTGCTTTGGTATTTTGGATTTGGTTATTTTTGTTGTTTGCAGACTTACGTTAGTAACGAGCCTTTTTGCAGTTCCACCAAGTCCGTCGCAAGGACTTTTTCCCATAACTTGGGGCAAAAAAATTCCATTCAGCTTTAAGATGAATGTCTTTCTCTTAGATACACACATTGCTTAAGTTTTTGAAATTTTTGTACTGACTTGCAGCTCCAGCAGTAAAATAATAGATTTTATTAATCAAGACGAATTTAGATTTTTTCTCGCAAATGAACTTGATCTGAAATGAGTGCACAGTGTTCGAATCGTGCCTCAGGTAATCAGAAATAACACAGTAATTAAAGTTAATTACAAGCCCACTTTATCGGTCTTTGTTATTCATCACAAAAGGATGCAACGTAGCTTGGGTGTTCGTCCAATGTTGTCCTTGAATCGCGTCTTGTACTATGAAGCTATAGTTCTCTGCGTAATCCATAAGTACTATTACATCGTTTTCTTCTAGATTTTCTTTTTTCTCTCTCAAAAATGGAGCCTGAGCTTTCGCAACGTAAACAGTTTAAACTCTTCTAGTTGAGCGTGTTTTTGATGGACTGTTTGCATAGAAGCACGTCATCTTCGTCGATGTTATGCTTATTCATGAATGTTTTAAAAATTCGCGAATGGCCATAGGTCCTGGACATGGAACGCATTATTTCAACAAAGAAAATCGATTATCGATGCCACACACTATGTTTGATAGCAAATCTTTTAATCGATGTTTCCAGGCAACGCGTAGCAAAGTAATTTTACGTTCTGGTGGTACTCGCAGACAAAAACTAAATGCGTTCCAGATTTTACTTTTTGCTTGTGGTTTCAATATGTTGTGACGTGAAAGTGTAAACAAGTTTCTTATTCTCAGGGGATAATATCATTCTGTTCGAACTTGGTATTTTGGTGATCCTTTTTGTCTCTTTCGTCTTTGGGTGACTAGTGGGAAACGTTTCCTGGCAACGGTATATCGGAATGTTACAGTTGGAGTATATTTTTTAAAGAGGGTGTAAGTTTGGGGCTGTATCATCTCTTGCCTGGATATTCAAACTATCTGTGGTTAAATTTCGTGGTGCAATTGACCTTTACGTTGTTTTTCTGGACTTTATCTTTCTTCACTGGCGTCAGGGTAACGGGGATGATGTGAAAAGTTTTGGAAAATCGGAGGTATCTTTAAACTAGGCTTTATTTAGGGATTATCCTTATTTTTGGAAATTCAAAACTTAAATTTAAGTATCAGGCTTGTGAGATAAAACAAAAAGGCACCATTTTTTTCCTATGTCTTCTGGTGGTATATTTGTTGGTGTGCCGTTTAAAACGCCCAAAAAGTAATGTATTGCGTAGGCTCCGCAATCGAAACCATTAGGCTGTTTAGGACAGTCCGTACTTATTAAAAATTGCCAGCCTTCTAAACAGAAGGGTCTTTTTCCAACATCGAATGCCAGTTTTACTATTGCTATAACGGATTTTAAAAGATGAATAATCCGATGCGATTCCGCGTGCAATCCATCAAATATTAAAATATTTCGGGAATAAAAGTGAATTAAGCACAAAAGCCAATGATATCGGATTTTAAAAGATGAATAATCCGATGCGATTCCGCGTGCAATCCATCTAATATTAAAATATTTCGGGAATAAAAGTGAATTAAGCACAAAAGCCAATGATATCCTTCGAATGGAACCAAAGGTAGTATAGCCGAAATTATATCTTTGTTTAAGGCATTCTTCGATTGGAGAAATTTTGCAATGTCGCTAATCAGTTCTACACGACTTTTTCCATCCGGAAGATTCACGTTTTTTACAGCCCGGAATAATTTCTCGAAATGTATTAAATCAACTTGCAGAACGTGCTCTGGTCTTAGAAAATAGCTGAGGGAGGCTAAACAGGCGTCTATAACGCTCTGACCTAGCCAATGGCCAGGTTTTAAAGTATCGGTGACCATCAAGGTGTCGAGCTCTTCGTGATCAATCTTTTCAACTGCATCATTTTCAAACGAAAAATAAGTCGAAGCCTTTGTGTTTTTAGGCAATGTGCGCCACGGCTTCCAAGTATAAGATGTTTCTTTAGTGCCTTTTACAGTAGCCACTATAGCAATCTCTTCCAAACTATTTTGCGTTTCTAAGTCACTTTGTTTTCCGGTTAATTTCTGTGTTTCTTTTCGCGGTGCTACAACTGTATCATAAATTTTTTCGTCAATTTGGCCAGATTCATTTACTGGATGATCAATGATTTCTTCCGGTATGCTCTCCATGGCACATTCCGATAACGGATTCGCGTGTTTCTGGAATTTTTTCGGTGTACTTTCTTTTTGATTAACGATTTTTCTCTTCAAACCTTGGGTTTTTCTCGAGGATGAGGCGGGATCCCAAGTATATAATCTTTCGGATTTTTTACCTATAAATTTCCGTGGAATTTTCGGCGGCTTGGTTGGTAGCGTTTTACCCTTTTTTCCGCTCGTTCTCTTTCCCCTACTGGACTTCATTATGTCCGTAAGATTAAAATGTTGGATTGATGGTTCTACGTTCTTAACCAACATTTGTACAGCTAACAAATGATAGCGTTTACCAGTATTGCAAGAGCATGGGTGTTTCTCATTTCTTAGGTTCACTACATGGAATTCTTCTCTAATGAACGGATTAGCCACCACATAAACTTGCGCTTCATGTTGGAAATACACCAATTTATTTTTCAGGCAAATATCCGCTACCGCTCTGTTGGATCCAACAGTCACCTTACCTTTAATTTCTTCTGAATGAGGATCGAAAAAAACTTCTCCCTGGCAAACACCTCTTACAATAATTAGAAGTTGCATTTAAATCAAGGAATACCTCTGCGTATTGTTCCATACCAGAGTGACTGAGAAAAATCATATCACCTCGGGTAATTATAAAAAATAACCTCTTACAATGTCTTCCAATTTGCCAAATTTGATTCCCGGCAACTGCAATTCCTTTGCGATGTTTTTCAATTGCGGCTTAACCACAACATTTCCGGCTAAATCTCTATACGCTCTGTTGAATTAATTCAAGATATAAATTTGTACTAAAGCGTAAAAGTCATGACGAATTCATCAGGATTAAGAAGTTTCTCGTCGGATTCATCTTTCAGCGTTCTGTTAAAACGTTCGCTTGGGTTATTAGTTGGTACGATCTCTACGAATGGGGCAAACTCATTCCTTGTTGAAGCAATACTTCGCGTCTTCAAATCGTTCTTTTGGTATTTATCAAAATATTCCACGACACCCAAATCCCAATCATCCGAATATTGATCATATTTTTCTTCGAATTCTTCGGGATTCTGGCAACAAAACAACTTATCTAGGAACGCGTTGTACGCTTGAATCTTGAACGACTGCGCGTGTTTCTTGTACAACCACGCTTTGAGATCGGATCTCACGTGATTTCGGCAAAAGCGTAAATTTTTCTCCCCAACCACAGACGACTTGATAACTGCTTTATACAAACCCTACTCCCTGTCTGTTACAATTGGAGCGTTCTTACCCCACTGGTCTAGTTGTAAGCGTTTAATAACGTGGTATCTCCATAACTGACGATGTACTTTCTCTTTTCGGCTAGTGTGCATTAAAAAAATTAAAGGCAATGACGGGTCCAAAATTATTTCGGTATTTTTCATCATGACTACAGATATGTAGCAATCGCCTAAATTGTTAGTCGTGTCGTACGTTATACATTGCTTAAGAATTTTATCTGCAAACGATGTTTGAAGTAGGCGATTGTCAAAATTGAATGCTTCCGGGTGAGCCCAAACTACGTTAAGCTCTGGGCAATAATCTGCTTTACAAATGCCACCTTTTAAAGAAGTGTGACCCAAGCTGGCTATGTTTACTACACTGTCTCTGCTGATCAGGCTGTGGCCAGTTTCAGCCGATTTAAAGTTTTCAGCCTGTTTTGTATTTCGTACTCCTTTGGCTTCTAATTCTTCAACCGTCGGTACTAAGCCGCTAAGGTCATTTTTACGCGCTTCAACCGTTATCAGTTTCAACCAAGGTTTATTTATAGACTTGCAATGGCGGAACGGCTCAGGTAGTTACTTTTCTTTTGATAATGTCCTTTACTGATTTTCGTGTTTGTACGTTTGGCGTTCCCATGAGCCCTTCCTACCCAGAGAGTCTCGTCACCTAAATACTGAACTACTATCGCAACTTGAGCATAGCGTTTATAACCTCTTCTTCTCGTTATCGTTATTATTTAACCAATTAACGATCTCAACGATACTTTCTCCAAGGCTAAGGGAAGATGATGGTAATTGCTAGTCGTGGCCTTTGGTGGGGTGAAAGATATCGGAGTGAGGGAATGATTATAAAAGTAAGGGAAGGAAAAAAAGGGGGAGGTTCGGATTTCAGTCTGGTAACACTTTGCCTGCGATTCCGTATAAATATACATACAATGAACAAATATCGGACGGTAAGGATATTATAGCGCGGAAATTAAAATGCAATACAGTAAATTAGGGCGTGGGTTAATATTATACACTCTACGGAACACAAAATAATAAACGAAAGGGAAATGGAAATCTAATTCTGATTTCCTGTCATTAGCGCGGGACATTCAAATGCTCTGACCACAATTTTTAACATTAAATATTTAGATAACTCACAATCATTTATGGGATCAGTCCCCATTTCTCGGGCGAAAGCCATCGGTTTGTTTAGGCGAGAGAAATGCAAATACTAAATACAATTAAAAATGCTACAATTAACTTCACTACAATTAAGACTTATATAACAAAAAGAAATACACCACACTACGAAAAAGATTTATACATGTATATGGGACAGAAAACTATTCGGAACGACCGCGAAAATAGTGGGACCTCCTAAGGGATAATCTACGGATAAAATGAGCTCTCAAACTCGGGGCCTGATTTTATCCTCTTCGGACCATGGCGAGGGAAAAACCCTTTTTGCTTCTTTGTATTTTGGGAATTCTTCCAGTCTTACTGGCTACTATAGATTCTGATCCTAGGTATCTACGGGGGAAGGTAAGGTACGGAAAATTGTACTCATCACTGGTTATTTTCGGCTCGTCAGTTTGATTTTCTCGGGGACGTTGTAGCACTTCGTTACGGTACGATTTGGGTCCGTATTGCGCAAGATGCTCACACACGTGGTTTCGGTTTCGCCGGCGTGGGATTTGACAGTTCGATTCGATTATGGCACGGGACACGGATTACGGCAAGACATGGACCGGATTACGGCAATGAAGTCCGGATTTCTACGTCGAACTTCAAGACGGGGGCGTTGGCGAGGATGTAGATACGTCAAGGGTTTTGATTCCGGAGTTTCCGGCTAAGCGTTGGAAAGGATCTTTGATATCGGATGGCTTTGGATGGAATCAGCTGATTGGTTTTCATGGGCCATTTTGGTTTATCGCCATGGAATTGCGAGGGCCTGGTCCGGTGAGGCGAGGGTGATCTGGGTCCCTTTCTTTCCGGACTTCTAGCGGCGGTACATCGTGGGTCCCGCTGGACTTCCGGGTAGCTTATTCGTCTTGTTCCTTTTTCATTCCGGTTCGCAATGTCCTTTTTTTGGTCTTGTTTCTCGGTTTTGTTAAACGGATATGGGGCGGAGTTCAAATAAAAATAATTGGTGACTTCACTTTTTCCAGTGGTCATTGGCTGGTTGGTTTCACGTGGTGGCGGGGGTTTCAGAGGTCTTTCCATTACTTTTGTTTTTGAAGAAAACGTCCGGGGTTGAAATTCGGCCCTTGACAACGGATATAAGCGGGGGTATCGGTTCTATCTTGGAGTAGACCAAACTCGCTTCTCTGGTCTCTTTAGGGTTACCTGGAAGCCGAACGGAGAATAGCCACTCGAAAATATCTCCATGGAGTCCCGGTCCGCTGAGGGTATTAAGGAGTTAAAGTAGACCTTGCCCGGGCGCACCTCGTGATTGTTGAAGGTCTTTTTTGCGTCCGCGCCAGCAAGTCTACGTACGTTGGGAAATACTGATCCACGAAGAGGAAAGCCTTTAATTAGAACCTCCTTGGCGACGGATTAAATATTAGCCTTGTGGAAGGTGGGGATTTAGTTTATAATTTATTTGACCTATACTATTTAAATGATCGACTTAATTTTATGTTTAAGGGCGAGGGTAGATCATTTGCTATGTTCCGTATAAAATTTACTTAATTCCAACAGATCGTTCCGAAGTTATTTAATTTTAAGTTTAATGTTAATTGTAAATTAATTTAGTCAATTTGGGATAATTTTTAACGGTTGGGGATGACGATTTCCGTTCTTTTGATGTATCGAGCGTATTGATTAATTAATCATTACTATAAAAAAGGGGGCTTTTAACATAGATATTGTAACATGATGGTCAAAACCAGTACTTTAATAGAAGGCGGGGATTTTTATATATCAGAAATTATGCAGCGTAAGTAAATACCACTAGTAACAAAAGCAAAAAAAAATAGGTATGTCTGAAAATCCCATAAGTCCCCAGGAATCCGAACGTTGCGTCCCCCGGCTCCGCCCCCATTTAGATCAAATCTGACCTTTAAAGCTTTTAATAATAATAATAATAATGAAATGAAATGAAATGAAATGAAATATTTATTTTTACGTGCATAACAACAGTGCAAATTACACCAGCAAGGTTACACACAGAGGTTGAAATATATATGCAATAGTTAAATACACTTTTCTAAAGAAATATACATCATGAATGATGCTTGAATAAAACATATTTACACACTTTAAAATTTCGATGAAGAATTATAGTTGGTAAAATAAATGTTACAAGTGTTCAAATAAAATAACAATTTTGATAAAGAAATATACAAAATAGAAAAATGAATAATGTGAGAATCGTAGTATAATATGATTAATTGTTTTCTGTAAGTTTCAAAATTTCGGAAATTTTACAGCTAAAAATGTCTAACGTATCAGAGTAGTGGTTACAGGTGTTCTGCATACGTAGAATAGGATAAATTATGGGGTCTTTAGATAATGTAATTTTTTGTCGGGTAATATGATTGGGGACGTGAAACATTAAAGAACTAGTTAAATCTATACATTGTAAATTTGATATGGTTTTTTTTAAAAACAAGAGTTCACGTTTTCTTAAAAAAAGTAAAACGGTATCCATGCTCAAGAGGTTTAATAAATATTTATAAATATATGGCTTTTTGTATAAAAAATAAGTGTGGGCAAGCTCTATGAATTTGCGTTGTACGTTTTCTACATTCTGGAGTAAGTAGCCCGCGCACCCGCCCCACGAGAGCATACCATATGTGAGTTTTGTTCGCACTAATGACAAGTATAGTGTTTTGAAGCATTTTATAGACCCGAGGTCACGGGATAGTCGCAATATTCCGTATAATAATCGTCGGGACCGACCAACCACACTCGAAATTTGCTCCCGAAAGAACAACCCCTCATCCAATAAAATTCCGAGGTCCTTGAGGATCGCCGTCCGTGATATGGCTTTATCGTTTAAGCTATAAGGGTACATGGTTGTGTTGACTTTTCGCGTCAACGTAATAACCATACTTTTGGAATTATTTACAAACAGGTTGTTGGATTCGCACCAGTCCGCGATTCGGTCGAGGTTCGTCTGTAAATGATGGCCGTCACTAGCGGTCGTTATCGTGCGGTAGATTTTCGTGTCATCGGCGAACTGCTTAAGTTTGGAATGCTTCACTACCGCGTGCAAATCGTTGGTATAGATGTTAATAATAATAATAATAATAATAATAATCAGCTAGGCTAATACCCAACGCACCACCTAATCTAATAAACCTAAAATATTGCGTAAGGCCTCATTCAATAGAAATTTTATAAAATAACATAGTCGACATTTAATTATCTGGACACAAACCCGTATCTCCAACCACAATACAAATAATTAAAGCTAAAAATCAAAATTGAAAAAATATCAAACTTTTTAAATAATAATAAAACAAGGCGGCCAAGATCGTTATATTACCTCTCCTCGGAGGGGATTTAGTTAATTCCCCACGCCTCGTCTCACACCACTATAACGACGCTAAGTCTTCTCCCGGGAAAAATTCAATAAGTTTTGTAGTGAAGTAAATGAGAATTACCAGAGAGGAATCTATATCAGTTATCCCACACAATAGTGTTTAAGCGTAATAAACGTAAACAAGAAGAAGGAACCAATACATCGTTTGAAAGATAATATCCAGCTCTTCATAAAAATAAATAAATAGATATCAGACCTGAAGCCATGATTATTCAGTTGAGGGGGCTCACCATTTTACTAAGGGGCACGCTCAGTGGTGCACCGATCAGGGTTGGTGGCGCCCGGTTCAAAATGTTTATATGGCGCCCCCAATGTATGCAAGTAAATTTTGGAAACAATATTCACTACACTAATTTAATTATATTGAAATAGAAATGATTTAAATATGATGAATTTATGAGACTTAGAAGCTTCTACATCTCTTCTCTTTTCCTTTTTCGATAACAATCGCCTCTAGCTTTACGTTAAGATATTTTCTACTAACAGACTTTTAGTAAAAGTTAGGAAGTGTCAGAAAATAGTCCTGTTTATAAATATTTTAATTTACTTTGAAAACAGGAGCATTACTGATACTGTTACTAACTTTTACCGTTTGCTATAGTTCAGCAGAACTAACGTGAAAAGTTTAGTTTTTATTTCATTAATAATTACTAATAAGTTTGGTACATTGAATAGTTCTGCTATCACCACTTGTATTATAAACGTTAATAATGTAACAAAATCACAAATATAAACCTACTTTTCAATCGATTGCTCCAAATTTGGGGTTTGTTTTAATTGTTACGAACATAAAAGTAAAAGACTACTTCTGCTACAATTCGTTAACAACTAAAATCTTCATAAGGGATTAATGGCCTTTCGATTACACTTCATTTACAATTATGACTAATTTTGCAACAATCAAGCGGCTTTACTTGCTACGTCGTTGGTTCTGATCTACCGATAATTTAATATTATATACTGATTAAATTCACAACGATAATTCCGTCCTTCGATAGTGTTTATGTAAATTAAATTTATTTAATAGGAAAATTGAAAAGCTGTATATATTTAGTTATGTGACTTTTTAGTTTTTATTCAATTTGATTATACATTTCAAATATTGTTGTTAGTTATGATACGAGACTATGTAAACAGAAAATTACGTGGAGGAAATAAAGTGAATCCAGCCAAAAACCATTTGCCCGCCGGTAGTAATTAGGTACAACTGAATACGCGACGACGATAATAAATTAACACAAAATTAACTTAATTAAACCGAGTAATTATCCATATATGCCGGATTGGAAATACCTATGCCAGATTAATTAAAACGTGTGAAAACGTCAACTTATTCAGCTATGCCGGATTAGAAATACATATGCCAGATTGTTTGCTTCCATTTAAATCTTGAATTTAGCGTTGATTGTCGACTTTAGTAGAATATTTAGTAGGTCCTTACGCAACACATAAAATTAAGTTAATTAAGCCGCGTTATAACGGCAAATTATCCAGCTATGCCAGATTAGAAATACCTATGCCAGATTAATTAAACCACGTGATAACGTGAAATCATCCAGCTATGCCAGATTATAAATACCTATGCCAGATTAATAAAACCGCGTGATAACGTCAACTTATCCAGCTATGCCAGATTATAAATACCTATGCCAGATTAATAAAACCGCGTGATAACGTCAACTTATCCAGCTATGCCAGATTATAAATACCTATGCCAGATTAATAAAACCGCGTGATAACGTCAACTTATCCAGCTACGCCGGATTAGAAATACCTATGCCAAATTAATTAAACCGCGTGATAACGTCAACTTATCCAGCTACGCCGGATTAGAAATACCTATGCCAGATTAATTAAACCGCGTGATAACGTCAACTTATCCAGCTATTCCGGATTAGAAAAACCAATGCCAGATTAATTAAACCGCGTGATAACGTCAACTTATCCAGCTACGCCGGATTAGAAATACCTATGCCAGATTAATTAATCCGCGTGATAACGTCAACTTATCCAGCTATGCCAGATTATAAATACCTATGCCAGATTAATAAAACCGCGTGATAACGTCAACTTATCCAGCTATGCCGGATTAGAAATACCTATGCCAGATTAATTAAACCACGTGATAACGTGAAATCATCCAGCTATGCCGGATTAGAAATACCTATGCCAGATTTATTAAACTACGTGATAACGTGAAATCATCCAGCTACGCCGGATTAGAAATACCTATGCCAGATTAATTAAACTGCGTGATAACGTCAACTTATCCAGCTACGCCGGATTAGAAATACCTATGCCAGATTAATTAAACCGCGTGATAACGTCAACTTATCCAGCTATGCCGGATTAGAAATACCTATGCCAGATTAATTAAACCACGTGATAACGTGAAATCATCCAGCTATGCCGGATTAGAAATACCTATGCCAGAATTTGTTTTCACAAGTTCGCACGAGAGGGGGTCTGGATGACCACCCAACTCCCCTCAATGCATTAAGTAGAATTATAATTATAATTCTCGGACGCAATCCTGTCATATTAAGTGAAAATACTAATAAAAATGATCAAAATTTGGAAGAGTATTTGGTTTCAAGCGCGTTGAAACATGCCTCTATTGAATATGAAGAAAGCTTAACTGAAACTGATAGTTTTCATATAGAGAGTATCCCTCAAAAGGAATCTACCCTTGAACCATTGTGTCCAAGCTCTCCGTGCAAAAACCATTTTCCTATTAATTCTAAACTCTCAAGTTCTTACGTTTATTTCCGAATGATAAGAAAAAGAGAAATAGTAGTAGTGATGAGAACGATTTTGTTGAAAATGAATATTCAAAATTAGAAGAGAACGGATTGGAATATTTGGCTGGTTGGGTGGCAAAAACATTTAAATACTTATCCTCAATTTAACTTAAATAATAAAGATCTAACTGATCATGCATATTGTATCCCTTCTTCGGCAAAGATGCTATCATATGGTGGACTTGTAGTCCCATCAATTTTTTTTTAAATGAGGTTAAAATGTATGAAACCATATTTCATGATTATTTTCTAAATAAGACGCTTAACAATGAAAAACAAATTTTTAATACTATTAGCCAAACAATTTTTAAAACAAATAACTTGTGTCCCCTAGATCTCATCAAAAGCTATGTTAAAATTAGAATTTTGGTCAGAATGAACTATCTTAACAATATGAAGCCAAAACCAAAATCTCAAGAATCCGAAGATAGAAGTAGGAATAAACACAAAAAGATGACCAAAATTGTGAAATGATGTAGAATGAACTCCTCAAAATACTTGACCCTAAAAATGCCCAGTTACTCGATATTATATTTTTATCTATTCAGAATTTAACATAACCAAGCATTTTTTCCATTCCTATTTTGTTTCTCAGTAATATTTAAATTAGGTTAACCTTTCCTTGAAATATTTAAATTTAAAAATAAATTCCTTAGCTTTGATTTGTAATAACACGGCAAAACTTAAATGAAAAATGATGTAGAAACATTTGTAATAATAGAAGATATTATAAAGTGCCAATAGTCCATGTAATAAAAACTTGTTATATTTTAGAAAATGCCAGTGTAATAATAACTTGTGAGATTTTAGGAAATGCTAATGTAATAATAATTTGTGATATTTAAAAAATGTTGATCATTTGTAATATTAACTTTGTGAAATTTAAAAAATCGATGTAATAATAACTTGAGATATTTTAAATTTTAACATTAAAGTAAAATGTAAACTAAACTTAATTTTATAATTACTAAAATCATTGGGTTATTTTTGAAGTTTAGAAAAAGGTTTCTTCAACTGGTAACGTTTAAAAAAAGGTACGATTTTAATAAATTTAGTTCTAAAAAACTTTGTCACAATTTTCTCTTTAAATCAAAAACATTAAGATTAAATAATTAGTTTTCAGGTCCATCTTAAAAAATTTTAAAAACAAAACAATGCAATTCGGCGAATTGAATTCGCGCGCCCAGCCATGGCTACTTTGGTTCGGGAGTCTAAGGATGACGTCACAGACGCTCTCGGGAGACAAAATTTCGAGATTTCGGAGTAGCCAACGGGCCCCCTTAATACTGACGTAGCAGAAGAAGACATAGTCGCATATTTATCGGAGAAAAAACGGAACTAATAAAGAAACAATACATCCATCGCAGATTTAATCGTTGAGATGGAGCCTAGTGAAAACGTTTTTGACATGTCTCGTTCCGTTGTATTGTGATACTTTTGGCGAGCTCAGAGACAGAAATTTACATAACTCGCGATTGGGTAATTTGAATTTCCAGCATTGCGATTGGTTGAAAGGCATCGCAGATTTAGTCGTGACATTTCGAGACTAGTCAAATACGTTTTTAAGCTACACCTTTCCGAACTAGTGCCGAATTCTTGACGTGACTCTCATAAAAGTCTCGACTAGTCGAAAACTGTTGTATTGTGACACTTTCGGCTCGCGTCAGATTTCTATACGGGAATTAAGACACCTTTGGCGTACTCGACTACAGTTTTTAACTAGTCAAAAAGTTTTTGACATGTTCAATTTGTCGGAAGAGGGGATAAAGGCATGAGTATTTTTAAGTAGGTAACTAAATTATTTAACGTGACACGTAAAGGCCAATAAAGGCTTTGTATGACTTTTTCTGAACCAACTGAATGGCGTTTTTCAATAATTATGTTAATAATATTTCTGTCCAATTACCGTTAAAGACCTCTAGTCCAATCACGATGCGTGAAGAAATTGTCTTGTCGAAACGAAAAGCACTAGTCGAAATGAAGTTTTGACATGTCTAAAATTGATTTCGACATGTATAAATTGTGTCTAGTCAAGTAAAAACGCAACCTCGATGGGATTCGGTGAATTAAAAGCCAATGAATGGTAAAGAAAGCACTACTCAAAATCCAAAAGTGTTGCTTGTGAAACGTTTGGCGTTCCATAACCTTGTCTGTCGGTGGGTGAGTCTGGGCTGCGAACGCGTACGCGTTTTCGCGGTAAAGTGTTATCGCTGCGTACGAACTTTCTTGGAATTTGGGAAAAGGTTTTTTGCAAAAGAGCCCCCTTTTATTCATTGTATGTAGTTTAATTTTTACCTCTCCGAGGGGACTATGTCCCCTAGGAGGGGTTATACAACCACCGTGTCTGTCTGTGGGTCTGTCTGTCAGGCCTGCGAACGCGTTCGCATTTGTGTAGCAAAGTGTAATCATTGCGTACGCAGTTTCTTGAAGGGTTGGCAAAACCACCGTGTGACGGTGAGCGTTAACGGATTGATTTGCAATAGCAGGGTTTCTACCAGTTGTACACGGTATTCGTCTTAGTATCAATTTACGATTTTCTTGCGCCGACCGGGAATCGAACCCGGGTCTGCCTCGTGCAAGAGATGTACTCTAACCACTCAGCCACCAACGCTTGTTTTACGGATGAAATTATGTTGATTTAATCTTTTTATTAAATAGAACGAAATTTCGTGTTCCATTTAAATTATTGCATCGAAGTAACTCTAATGTAGCGTATTCTCTGTTGATTAAAAACGAAAGTGCCACCCGGGTTTCGAACCCGAGCCCTTCTGCTTAGCGAAAACTTTTATATATAATTATCTTTTTTCTTAGCGGAGTCACTGTAATATAAATCAGGGATTAGCGGAGTAGCCGTTGTATTGATTAGGTAACGGGCTTCGAGGTGGCTTGTTGGTTATCTTACCTCCACAATGCCAAAAAAGCGCCAAAATAAAACTATGACAACACGTGATAACGTTAATTCCATTGGTTGGGTTTGTTGCGATGACTGTCACAGATGGGACCTTTTCGAGAACTCGACTCTTTTCGGCTCAATTGAATATGAAGATATAATCGACTCTACTGTTTTTTCTTGCCGACTTTGTAGCATCTCTGCTAAGCAAACAGTACTCGAAAATGAAATCTCACTCATCAAGGCGGATGCTGTCTCTCTTCGCAACTCTGAATCCTCTTCCACGGCTCAGCTCATTGCGCTTGACACTGCTCTACAACTCACAAAGACAGAAATATCTAGCTGCGTCTCTGCAGTTTCGGATCTGCAATCCAAGCTTCTAGACATGGAATCTTCACGAGTTACTGAATTCAGCAAACTCTCTATTCAACTTTCTTCTGATACCTCTAGTATCAAATCGGATCTCGACGCCAAGTTCCGTGTATTTACAAGCAAACTCTCGGATGATTCTTCAAAACTTAAATCTGATCTTGATTCTCACATTCTCAACCTTACAAAAAAACTCTCCGCGGACTCAACTAGTATACGTTCCGACCTGGATTCTACGCTTCAAGTTTTCTCGCAAAAATTAGACCTCCAAACTTCCACTATTGCTAATAGTGTTTTTGACAAACTAAACCCTATCTTACAACAGAGGGAATTGTCCTACTTTAACAAGATTGAAGAAACCTTTTGCTCTTCAGCCAAAGATGAAGAACTTCTCTCTGAAGTAAAGTCTTCATTTTCTTCCAGAATTGAGACTGCCTGTGCGGAATCTGTCTCCACTATCTCTCGACGTAACAATGTGCTATTGTTTGGATTTACGGAATCTTCTCCTGAGGATGATCACAGAGTCATTTCTGACTTTCTATCTGGCTGTGGCATTCCCAGCTTTGTCCGACTCTTTAGGTTGGGTAGGGTCTTACCTCCCACCGGTGCTCGCCCTCGTCCCATCAAAGTTGTACTGGAGTTTCCCCATCAAAAATCTAAACTCTTCAACTATATACGGCAACAGCGTCTCTTGGATGGTATTTTTCCCTACTCTGCGCGTGATGACTTCACCCCTCTTCAGCGTGGTCGTTATGCCAAGGCCAGAGAGGAACTCGACGCTAAAATCAACTCTGGTGATCAAGGATGGGTGATCCGTAACTTCAAAGTTGTGAAAGCTTTCCAACCCCGTTCACCTCGTGATACCCAGAGCTCTCGGCCAATCCTCGGGGATTACTTACCTCTTCCGCCCCATCAAATGTTGCCTCACTCCCCCACTGCTACTCATTTTACCCACCCCGTCCAGTCCTCTAGATCTTCCACTGCTACTGGTGCTATCCCTAAGACCCCTTATCCCACTCTACCTCTTCGTCTTCGTGGCCCTACTCCTTGGTTTAACTCGCATGACCAGGGCCTTACCGAATTACCCCGTTTCCCCTCCCCCAGCCCAATGCATTCTTTTACTCAGCCCCCCCCCCCCCGGATTTTCTCACCTCTACAGTTCGGCCACTTCAGCTCCCAATAACTTTACAAATGGTGCGAACGCTTTCCCTCAACTCTACCATCAACAGCCCTTTCTTTAATGAACACTCTCTTAACGTACTAGCCAAAAACTTTCGTCCATCCAGTGCAACCTACTCTCGCTCTATTATTAGCGAACTCAACTCAATTTCCCCTGCACCCGTTGATCAGAATTCATTATCGTCTGAACCGGACTACTCTACTACTTCCACTGTCCTTCTCATCAATGCTGCTGGACTTTCTCGTTATAAACTTGACGAACTTACTAACATTATTTCTAACAACAAAGTTTCTCTCGTAGCTATTACTGAAACCTGGTGGAATTGTGATATCTCTGACTCTGAACTTAGAATCCCCGGATTCTCTATTTTTCGTTTTGATCGTAAGCGTGATCCCCGTGGCGGTGCTCGGAATACCCATGGGGGCACCGCTCTCTATGTACTCGACACCCTACGTGTTCGACCTTTTAGTCTTAATATTATTGGTATAGATTGTATTACTGGAACCGACCACCACGGTGTTGAAGCTGTTGCGGTGCAAATTATTACCCCAACCTTGAGTACTGTGGTTTGTGTATTATACCGCTCAAACAATGCCAACTACTCAAACAACTCTTATATTCTCTCCTTAATTAATGCACTTTGTTCCCACTGTGATTCTAATCGTCTTGCCCTACTTCTCCTTGGCGACTTTAACTACCCTTTTATTGACTGGTGTAACTCTATTCCGGCAATTGGTGCCAATGCCCAAACCAAACATTTTCTTGACTGTATTAATGAAAATTCTCTT
Source organism: Leiobunum rupestre (assembly GCF_980474605.1). Classification (NCBI taxonomy): domain Eukaryota; kingdom Metazoa; phylum Arthropoda; class Arachnida; order Opiliones; family Sclerosomatidae; genus Leiobunum; species Leiobunum rupestre. The sequence goes on along the minus strand of NC_143385.1, from coordinate 25,084,650 downwards.
ACTCAATTTGTTTTGTCTCCCACTAGAAATGGCGGCGCAATGTGTCGCGACAATATTCTCGACCTGATTTTATCATCAGACCCCGACTTTGTTTCTCATGTTAAAACCCTTCCCCCTCTTGGCTCTAGTGATCATTCGGTACTTAGTTTTTCCTTTGCCCTAGCTTGCGATTCCCCCGTTTTCCGCCCCAAGCCTAATTTCTTCAAAGGCGATTACTTGTCGCTAAATGCTTTTTTCTCAGAAATAGACTGGTCTCTCCTGATTTCTAGTGATTCTATAACTGACTCTTGGGCCTCTTTTCACTCTATTGTCCAGGCTGCCATCTCCTCTTTTATCCCTGTCACCCGTCCTAAACGCAGATCCATTCTCCCACGTCGTACCGCCCTGAGCCGTAAGAATAAAGCCCAAGCGTGGCATCGTTTATCCTTATCGAAAAACGTTCAGCTACCCTGCCCATTATCTCACGTCATCTAGACGCGTATCGCAAAGCCCGCAATGGCCACTCTAATCATTTGCGCAAACTAAGGCGGAAGTCTGAAGCGGCTCTCTCTAATCTCATCGCGGTAAACCCAAAATCGTTTTACTCTCATATTAACAAATTCCGTGTGATGCGCCTAAAACTTTTTGAAATTCAGAAACCTAACGGTACGTTTACAGTTACTCCTAAAGAGGCTGCCAATGTATTCAACAATTATTTTGCTACTGCCGTCCATCCTCAACCGTTCATTGCTAGCTCCCCTCCCATCCCCCCACCGGCTACTTTCGATAGATTTAGCTGTGAACCAACAGATATTATTTTCTTACTCGGCAAACTTAAAATTGACAAATCCCCTGGCTCTGATGGTATTCATCCACTTCTTCTTCGTAATTGCGTTCAGTCTCTCGCTTTTCCCCTCTACTTGCTTATCTCCTTTTCCTTTTCTAGTTGTACCCTTCCTCCTTCCTGGAAGGAAGCCAATGTCACGCCTATTCATAAAAAGGGTTCCCGTTCCCTCGCCCAAAACTTTCGTCCTATTAGTGTATTAAACCAGGTACCTAAATTACAGGAATACCTTGTCTTTGATCAGCTTAGTCTTTTTCTTCACTCCACCAACTTCTTTGCTAATGCTCAACATGGTTTTCTCCCGAAGCGCTCCTGCCTATCTAATCTCATTTCTGCTACTAATCACTGGTTAATTTGGCTTGATCAGGGCTTTAGCGTTGATGTGATTTTTCTCGACTTCGCTAAAGCCTTTGAATCCCTCCCCCACGCTGCCATCCTCTCTGCTCTGCGTGATGCTGGAGTTTGTGGCGATGCGCTTGCTTGGATCACAAACTATCTATCCAACCGCCGACAACGCGTTGTGATTCATGGTGAGGAGTCAGATTGGTCGGCTATTCACTCGGGGGTTCCCCAGGGCTCAATTCTTGGACCCCTGCTTTTTAATGTACTAATAAACTCTCTCCCTCAAGCTGTTCGCGAGGCTTTCGTTGCCCTTTTCGCTGACGACACTAAATTGTATATGTGTATTAAAACTTCCGCTGATTGCCTCAAACTGCAATCAGATCTTGATGCTGTTGTCTCTTGGGCTACCTCCAAGGGTCTCTCCTTCAATACTGACAAATGCTCCGTTTTACACCTTGGTAAATCTAACCCAAATATTGTCTACAGCATTAATGGTGCCCCAATTAAAACCACGCTCTCAGAGCGTGATCTTGGTGTAATGGTTGATCCCTCGTTGCGTTTTTCTAATCAAGTTAACAAAGTGTCTAAAAAAATTCGTTCTACCACTGGTGTAATCCGTCGTAACCTACTCTTTCGCTCCCCCAAAACTATCCAGACTCTCTATAACTCCCTGGTACTTCCCCACTTGGATTTTTGCTCCCCAGTCTGGAAACCCCACCTTCAATCAGACATACTTGCCCTCCAGAAAGCCCAAAATTATTTTACTAAACTATCCCACAAAATTTCTCGTCTCCCTGCCACCACTCGCCTGCGTTTGCTTCGTATCGACCCTGTTCACCTGCGTCATCGTATTAACAATCTCTGCTTGCTCCACGACTTTTCTACAACAACTTATTGCTAAACTTTTCTGATTTCTTTTCCGTTAACCTCACACGTACCCGCGGTCACACCCTAAAGCTAGCCAAGCCTAGAGTCTCTTCCTCTCAACGACAAAATCATTTTTCTTGTGGGGTCATAAATGATTGTAACTCTTTACCCAATGATATCGTATCAATACCTAATAGACACACATTTCGCCGCCAAGTCTCTGACCATTTACGTAAAATATTCACCCCCTAAATTTGTTATATGAATTTTAATTTAGTCTATACAATTTGCTCCTATAATCTCTAATATTAAATGTTTTTTCCTATGTTTTTCATTTTGTCCTTAGTCAATGCTTCATAATTGAAATGTTTATAACTTTTTTTTAACTATTTCCATAAAAGTTATCCCCTAAATTTGTTATATGGTTTAAATTTAGTCTATTTTCTCTTTATACTAGCTTATTCTTAATCGCACAATTTACCATTACTATTTAATTGTTATATTCATTGCTTCTCATTTGAATTAATTAGAACTTTTTTTTTCTCGTTATTGTTTTTTTTTGTTCCACCTTTACTCTGTAATCTATTTTTGATGCTCAACAAGAAGCCCTACTGGTGGCTTATTGAGCAGATTTAAATAAATAAATAAACCACCGATAGATGGTACGCTTCTTTAAAAATTATAAACTCAGCTTAGCGGAAGAGTATATTAATGGTTTTTAAAGTCTAAATTTTTTACGTATGCAATTTTAAAGGTCAAGTCTTGTTTTAGCGCAGTCAGCCGAGATAAGAGGGTTAAAGGGTAGAACCCCTTGGTGGGCCACAAAGTTAGTATTTGTCTATTGGTATTTACTTTTGAACTGTTAAGTGTCATTTATGAATACAATTTCAAGTAGTATACCAAGCGCTTTTTTTGCTTACTTAACTCGTAACTTCGTAATTTATTTTACGTGTTTTTTTATCGGCTTTAAATGTTTGATTCATTTTCATTTATGTGGTTACGTTATTTATATTTCCTTTGAGATATGCGCCGTTGTTTAGCCTTCACTATTCAGGGTGTTTGTGTGCGTTATAAGCAGGGTTGTTTGATTTAAATCAAGTTGATTAAAATCAGCGATTTAAATCACGATTTTAATCAAATGATTTTTTTTAAATTGTTGATTTAAATCAGTTCCTATAAAAGATTGTTTAAAAGGTATTGAATTTCCATAAATTAGAGATTTACTATTGAATTATTATATTCTAGAAAAAAATATTCATTACATTACACTATTACCTATCACTACCACGATCCCTTTCCCACCTCATTTTTGGTTCTTTGAAAATAATGGACTCTCCCAGGCTGAGAAATAAGGAATTGTTTTAAACTGGACCTGTGGCCAGTAGAGCCTAAGTAGTTTAATTAAAAAACTGGCCACTGGCCACTTACCATTTTTAACCTTCAAAATCAGGCTTTCATCATGTATGGTCAAATTATCTACTCTTGAGTCTTGACAATATGTGCTAGGGCATAGGCTTAGTAGGTTATTATGGGTATTTCAAAAGTTTGGAGTGTTAAATAAAGAACTATAAATCTTGAAGGGAAGAACTTAGAATTAATTAAGTGGTCACCAGGGCCACTAACACCCCAGGCATTTCATTTTTAAACTGGCCCAGCTAATTTTTAAACTGGCGATTGGCCTGTGATAGTGCCTTATTTCTCACACTATAATTAGTTTTACTTTTCAAGGTTACTCCTGTGATACAAATATACTTATTTCTTCGAATAAATATTTTTTGACATGATAAAACTGTCTACTATTGAACATTATTTATACAAAAATAAAAATTATATCAATAAGCTTATATATTGCTTTTAAAAAGTGACAAAAACCTAAAAATTAATAAAAAAATCGATTAAAATCAAAAAAATCCGATTAAAATAAATTTTTTTGATTTTTTTAAAAAAATCAAAAAAATCAACAACCCTGGTTATAAGCCGGGAATTGTTAACGGTAAGGTGTTCTTGTTTTTTTCTTTTACAATTTTCCTTATCGTGGGTATATGGATTGAGATTTTCAGGATTTCTAAGTATTTGAATTACCTTGTTGTTTGATTGGGTTATTATTAAATATTTTTATAGCATATTTCTGCTAATACAATGTTTATTACTGTGGGTATTTAGATTGACTTTTTCTTGATTCCAAAGTATTTTAATTAACTTGTTACTTGGTTGGGTTATTATTATATATTTTTATAATATTAATATTAGTATTAATAATTTGTTTTAGATTTTCCAATTGAAAAAACTACTAACTTACCTGTACGGCGAAAGTACTAACAAATGAAAAACGGTGCCCTCTACGCACGAGATTAGCTTGAGTAGAAGGGCAAGTGTACAATTCTTAGTGTATGAATGCCAAAAATAACTAAATGTTATATATTTTTTGTACACAATAAACATTTATTATTATTATTATTATTATATTATTGGTTATTTTTCTTGTTTTTTTTTGGTCTATCTAAAGTATTGATAATGTGGGGAAGAATTAATGTCCCTACAAATTTCAAAACATTGACCATAGAAGAAACCATTCTGTAAAGAGAGTAGAAGCAATTGGTTAAATCAGCCGGGTACTGCATCAACTTCCACACGGTATAGCCCATGAATGAATTACATCTGTAGCTGAAATTAATTGGCGAAATAAATGTCAAAGTGACTCGTTTAAAAATTATTCCTTTAATTCGTTTATCGATAACAGTTGCAATGAAGTTAACCACCCTTAAGATTTACTTTTTTCTTTCAGTTCCAAATGTAAAAAAGCATTTAATAGAAAGTGGGGTTTAAACGCACGACCCCTTTGGAGTATCGCAGCTTAAATCTGACGCTTTAACCGCTCGGCCACGCTGAAGGCAAAGCCTCATATTGTTTTTAGAATCCGTTCTTTGTTTAATAGTACGTCTAAATCACTGTTGTAACTACTTAATTTATGATATTCTGAATAAATTAAAATTGGTCGTTTCGTCTCAATTATTCTAATTATAATTAAATTTTATACCGGGCGGGATAGAACTGGGATAACATTTTTAACAAATAACACTAAATTGCGGAGATATATCTTTAAAGGTTATCACGAGAAATTAATACCACTAGGGACAATTCTTCCGAGGAGAGGTATATTTTGGCTTGCCACTTGTTTATTTCTGTAAACAGATCGACGCTCAATTTATGTTCTTTTTAGAAGCTAGGTGCTTAATCTGAAAATTCGAAATCGTGATATCAAAAAAGTGTCATTCTAATTTATTTATTATTACGCTTAATTTAAATAGCTGTGCCTCTTCTCGCTTTTTACTTCTCCCCTAGGCGGGATTATACATCACCGTGTCTGTCTGTCTGTGTGTCTGCCCTGCGAACGCGTTTGCATTTTCCGTGCAAAGGTTAATCAATGTACGCAATGTCTCGAAATCTCTGCGTTCGCAGTTTTTCGTAGTGTTAGCAAAACCACCGTGTGACGGTGACCGTTAACGGATTATTTTGCGGATGCGTTTGGCTTGGATGGTGTTTTTTCGTTAACGTTCACCGTCGTGACGGTTCTAACTCAGTTTGATTAGGTATTTAGTTTATGTTTATGTGTAGGTTGTGAATGTTGAATTCGTGTTATGATGGTTGTGGTTGTTGAGTTTGTTGTGTTTGTGTTATGATGGTTGTGAATGTTGAGTTCGTGTTATGACGGTTGTGGGTGTTGAGTTTGTGTTATGATGGTTGTAGATGTTGAGTCTGTTGTTTTTGTACGGGCGTTTTATCTCCAACTTCTTCTTAATGACTTTGGGACGGACCGAGTGCTGAGTGTTACGCAACCTCTCAACATCCAATGGTCGGGTTTCCACCAATTGTACACGGTATTCGTCTTAGTATCAATTTGCGATTTATTGGCGCCGGCCGGGAATCGAACCCGGGTCTGCCTCGTGCAAGAGATGTATTCTAACCACTCAGCCACCAACGCTTGCTAAGTTACGGTGTTTTTCTAAAAAACAGCTTTGGCGAATGTCATTTACAAAGTTATAACGTTAGGTACTATAATTTATTCAACATCATTTTAAATATAAATCTTATATTTAATGAAATATTTATAAATTATATTAATCTTATATTGAATTAAATATTTATAAATTATATTAATCTTATATTTAATTAAATATTTATAAATTATATTAATATTATATTTAATTAAATATCTGAGTATTTTAATTTATTTGATCGTGTTTAGGAATTGAAGTCGGGTCGCATCGTTACAATGCAAATAGTTTACCGCCGAGCCATTGACTTCCTTTAGGAAAATAAAAAGTAAAGAAACCATTATGATAAGGCGGGTTTTTTACCTTTTAATTACGCTTAGAAAAAGGATAATTATTCAAAACTCCCGCGGAAACTATATCAAAGTAATAATATAGCGCCACCGTGTCGAGAACTATCAATCAAACCGGGTAAAAAATATAATCTTTTCAATTTTTCGAACTTTAGTCAAATCTTGACGGGTCTAAATAACACCAAATAGATGTATATAAAGCCGTTGCCGTCAATTTAGAAGATTTAGTCTTTCTTAGTTCTTGGCTGTCAGACGAACTACTACAGGACGGGGTCCTGGTGTCGGTCAAAAGTTAATAGGTAACTTTGCGGTTTTAATTAGTATGTTCGGTCTTCGGTCAAGAAAAGAGTTAAATTGTGTTTCGCGTTTGGAACTCGAGTGAATGGACTTAAGTGTATGAACAGTGCGTGTTTAAGACTGAAATTGTTAAAGTAATTGTGAACTAACCCAAGTCAGCTGTAAGATAAAATTGATTGTTTTTATTTTTTTAATTGGAATAACCTAATTATACCCTTGAAATTATCAACTCAACATGTGAGGCTAATTAAGTAGATTGGAAGTAATTAGTAGCGAACAGCTCTCAGCTGTTAATTAAGACAGAGTTTATAGTTAGGTAGTTTGAATTTAGTTAAAATTACTCAGTATAATTTATGATATTTACTTAAGTGTAAGTGTGTTTTGGTTTATTTTTCAATCACGATGAACTAAGACACATCTAGTCTTAGACACTTGAGTACCAGTTCTGTACAATTACTTATAAGGGATATATATTGTTGGGTTATTGATGAAAGTTAAATCTAGAACGTTCCATAGACTGTTCTGAATAAAAATAAACATTTATAATTTTGCATAATTCTGGTTGCCATTTTAGTTTCTAATCACTCGCCCACAACATTAAAGTTCTGGCAATCCCGAATCAACTAAATTTTCGATATAACGGCGACGGTAAATTAGGGAATATTCTTTTAACAAAATTTCGATAAACTATACTTTAATTAAAATCCGTTAAAATTATAAACCAAAAAGGGAACGGTCGTCATAATACCCTCTGTAGATATTTCTTTCATTAAAATTTGCTTTGTATTATATTCAACTGACAAACTTGTACAGTAAAAAGGGTTTAATTCAATTGTGCATTGTTATACTACGTCTAACTCACTGTTGTAACTACTTAACTTATGATATTCTGAATAAATTAAAATTGGTCGTTTCGTCTGAGTTATTTTAATTATAATTAAAATTTTATACCGGGCGGGATAGAACTGGGATAACATTTTTAACAAATAACTCTAAATTGCGGAGATATATCTTAAAGAGTTATCTCGAGAAATTAATACCACTAGGGACTATTCTTCCGAGGAGAGGGACATTTTGGCTGGCCAACTTGTTTTTATCTGATTTGTTGGCTTGCTCGGTCTGCTTGCGTATGGCCTCTTCAACATACGAAGCTTCTCGCAATTCCATATTCCTAGACAACCGAGGCTGCACTCATTCATGAAGCAACGCTTCTACATAAAATCTTTCCAATTTTGGAATGATCCTTGCGCCGAATTCCGCGTCATGCACTATTCTTTCCATATTGCCCAATAATAAGGGCTAGATATAAGCGATGTATCATGGTGTTTAATCAGTTATTTTCTAAGAAAGTGTTTGTCTTTTTTTCTATTATTAAAACCATATTATGGAACTTTTAGTTTTATAAACATTTAAAAAACGTTTTTTAATCGAAAACATGCTTAAATGAATGAAAAACAATATTTAAACGTTTATTTGTTAACATTATTTATATCATCATTAGATATTAGAATACCGATAACGTAATTATGTTATTATCTTCATAATACTAACGAATAGAAGATATGAACTATAGAAATTATAATTATATTTTATTTTGAATCAATCACTTTAAGTTTAATTTCACTGTAGTTTTTGCCTCAACTTATATAGAATAGTACTTGAAATTGAAATCCTTGAGCCTAGGTTGCGCAGCGAAATTGAAGCTTTAGCGTCTCCAAATAGGTATTTTTACAGATATTAATAATTAGTTTTAGAAAATGTTGATGCCCAAGAAAATCGGAGTTATCATTTACGAGTATCTATTTTAATTTAAGAATAAGGATGTTTAACAGTGTTAAGTTGTAAATTCAAAATTGAAAAGAAAATTAAAGAAAATAAATTTTATTTTAAAGATTACTTCCGAAAATATGATACATTTTTCGAAAAAAAAAAGTATTTTTCTATATATAAGTAATAAAATATTTGTAAATTGAAATAAAACGTTGAAAAGAGTTGAAAATATGCACCTAATATCAACGTTGATATTAAGTTAAGAAATAACCTTAAAACGTTATAAAAAACAAATAACCAAAAATCAACGAAACTGAAACATTGTCATTGCTACCTGGGACTAATAGTTGAAGATAAGAGTTAAATTTTGTCAGCATTTAAATAAAATTATCTCACGAATTAGAAAAAAAAACGTCCTTCATATCCCCGACAAATAAATTAACAATGTTCGGGAATTCATTATTCCCCACAGATAACCATTCATTTTGTTTCTTCATTTGAGATCCATCCAGCCACTGCAAATTATATACATTGTTAGTTTCATTTGATTGAAGAAGAAGAATCCAAACACGTAGTGCAAGTAAAATCCAAAACCAGGGAGTTGCAACCAGACCATGGTATCAACGACCAGCCATCCGGTTGTTGATCATCGTCTCGCGACACAACAAGGTGCTCGAGAATCGACGGAACACCCGCGGGAACGAGAAAGCGTATTTTACTGAGGAAACCACGCCAAGAGATTCTACATGGCTGCCACAGTTGCAGAAGTGTGGCACACGTATGCGATTGCCGATGGCAGTTCAAAAGGAGCCGTCGTTTATGAGCGAATCCCAGGACGGTGGCGGTGAAGCTATCAGGCGAAGCCTTCGTTATCAGAAACCTCAAAGGTTCTACATAAAGGTGGACGGACGGTCACGGACCTCGGCTAGAATCATGGTTAAAGAATTTGCAGAGTTATCCATTGGTTTCGTTTTCAAAGGTCAAATCACTCTTACTGTACTCAATAAGGATGGATCTTTTTAAAAATCGAATCTTCCATTATTTCGGTCAAAAAAACCTTAGAATATCCCGGGGAAATAGTTTGAACTCTCGAATAAATCTGCCACTTGCCTTATTATATTTCCGGTCTCTAACATAATAATTCCAAAAGTAAATTTAATAATTTTTTCGACTTTTTCAATAATACCTATGAAATTTGAATTAACTTACTAAAATATCATATTTCGGCATTAATGGAGTTAAATAATAGTATCGAATAATAAAATACATGAATTATATTAAAGTCCGTATCATTTTTAAGCTACGAGTGTCTTTATAATAATGATAATTTTGATTCCTTAATTTAATATTTTGAACTTGCAGCAGTTTTTGAGTTATAAGCCGTCGTAATGGCAACCTAAGTCACCAAAAAGTTGGTATAAACAAAAAAATTCTTAAACTATTAAAGGGCTACTAGAGTTAAAGGAAACATATCAGGCTTAACATTTTAAATAAAAACAGAAAATAAAGCATCATTTATCTCTGAATTAGCCACATTTTCACCTAGATTCGGAAATCACAACTCAATAAATGAAAAAATCCAAAATCGCCAAATTTCGTTAAAATGTGAAAATAAATGTGTTTTTTATTCAAATTATCAAGAACAAATGTTTTTTTTGAGAAAAGGTACTTTTCAAAGAATTACAGCAAGGGTACATCGTCAACTTCTCTTCCTTCATTTACCTCGTTCTTGCCGCCAGAGGCAGATCTGAAATTTATCAGATCTTGTTATAAATAGTTTCGCCTACTGAACGAGTTTCTCTCTTATCTTCTGCAGAAACCGTCAAACAATAATGTTCTACTTCTACTAAGCTTTTTACCCGTGCCCGACCAGCCCAAATAAATTACTGTTTACTAATACTCTTTCGAACAAATTACTTTTTGATTTAAAACCAACTGCGGGAAATTTCAAGCACCCCGCAAAATGTAAAAAAATTAAACATTTTTTAATTACCGTTTAAGATAAATAACTAGGACGTTGCAAAAACCGAAAACGGAATTTTCAAGAAATACTTGAGCGGAGCGAGATGCAAATCCGGTGGTTAATTAGGCTTAGATTAATTAAACTCAAGTAGAGAAAGGAAAGCGAGACAAATAGTTTAGTTTTTAAAGATTACTCTTTATTTCAAATCGTTTGCATTCATGAGTGGAGAAACAGTTAGAAGATGCGGGAAACGACTTGCCGGTGTAGAATCTGAGGTCGACGTCGACGTGGCCCATTGTTTAAATGTTCTTTTACGTAAAATTTAAAAATAAATTTTTAAACGTGTTTTTTTTTAAATAAAAATATAAATTTCAAAACTCATTTAAACGTTTTGTTTTTTTCGGTCAATAAAAATATAAATTTAAAAATTCATTTAAACGTTTTATGTTTTTCGGTCAATAAAAATATAAATTTCAAAACTCATTTAAACGTTTTGTGTTTTTCGGTCATTGTCAGCTGTTGAGTCTTTTTAGTTTTACACGAGCCAAGTATAGGATAGAGTAAAACTCCCGTAGCCGCTACGGTCCCCGCCGCCGCCGTTCGCAAACACGCCGTTTTCGAACGCCACGGTAGGATTCTCACCGTCCGCAATAACGTCGTTCTCTTACGCCACGGTAGAATCCTCCTACGCTCGCGCTTTAAACCAGAGAGCGAAAGGCCGTAGAAAGCTAGCCATATGCTGCTATAGTTATACCAGCTTTTCATCCCTAAAATTCCCGCGGTTTAGACAACCAACAACCTTGCAAGTCAGGCAATCGGGATTCGGCGATCTTCTGGCGTTTCCGTCTCTGGCGTTTTGGCGTTTTCGTTCGCACACGGTTTCCGCAACAGCGCTTGCCTCTCGCTTCCATTCGGGTGGGGGAGGGTAAGATATGGCGACTCTCCCACCGAGCGCTCCTATCTATTGTTGGCGACTCTTCGGAGCCCAGCCATTCTGTGGAATTTGGGAACTATGCTATCACCTTCCCTGAGCCCCTAGGTGTGAAGGGAGGAGAGGGGGCGGCATGGGTTTTCGTAAGTGCATCTCTAAACGTGGTGAAATCGCTTCTGTTGGTTTTTTAACCCTTTAGCCCAACCACTCTGGGTAATTTTTGAAATTGTCACCCCTATATTTCCCACAAACATATTTCGAGCGGTTCCCATATTACCCACAAAAATATTTCGAGCGGTTTTTCTCGACCGTTTATTTTATTTGTTCATGTTTCCTTTACCGGTTATACTACTATTCGTGTGTTCGTAAAGCTTGGCTCGTGTGAAACTATTATTTGGGACTGCCGGGCCCACTTGTTTCCCCTCTCGTGGCTCCGTCAGACAGCAATTTTCTGGCGCCGGCTCTTCTGGAGTCGTTTTCCCCCCCAACACGACCGATTAACCACTCTTTCCCTTTCGACTCGTTTTCCGAAACCCCACTTTTTCCCCCCAATTCATCGCAGGGAGAGAATACCATTTTTTTTTAAAGCGCGGAACAATCACCCGTTTTTCCCTCTCGAGTCGTTTTCCGAAACGCCCCTTTTCGTTTCATCCAATAGCTTCTCTAGGACCGGACAGCCACTTTTTCTGCCAGTTTCCACAGTGAGAGCTACGCTCAATTAAATTATTTAATTACGGAAATTGTTTATTGACTTAATTATGACTTAATAGATTTGATAATAAACTAATTTTTTAAATGAGTAATTCAATATACAATAAAATTGGAATTTTACCAATTAAGAAAATTGCTTGGTAAATAAGGAAATTTTTATTTTGCTAACTACGGAAATAACTACTTTAATAATAAAGTAATTAAATAATTTATTAATAAAGGCAATAGGTTATAAATAATCTCGGGAGTATGTATTATCCTAACTAACGCATCGTTTCTAGTAGGGTGTGTAACCGCCATTCATCATAATTGCCAACATTGCTAACGCCGTAGAGCTGTTTATTCCAACAATAAACCCAACACCTATAAAGATGACTAATTTTCTGCTTTACGGATTGGGTAACTCTTCGTCCAATTTGTCTTTGATAAAGAAAATAGGCAGTTAGAAGAAATTTTATGGAAAGGCTACACTTTTCAAAGTTATTGTTGGTATGTGACTTATACCTTTTCAATATACTTAATCTTCCGTTTGAGTGCGTCAATTCCACTTTTTTTGATTTATACACTTTTTCCGTGTATCCTATTAATAGTTCAAAAGGTTTTCAACTTACTATGTCATCTTTCTTTTTTCATCTTCGCTGAGAACAAATGATCTTGGATAACGATTGTTGTAATCTTTGTCATTTTCTCGGCATAAGTTAAACCGATCTGAAATAGTAACATCAATTCTAAGAAACTTATTTCAATCATTAATTATTTTCGAAAAACAAAAAGTGCTGTTAAGCAGAATACAGATGAAGAATGTATCTCTATTGAACAATATTTAAAATCTCTCTTAGCTGTAAGGCAATTGCATTCTGATATGATGCTTTTTCTGTCAGCCTCCACATTACTGCCAAATTCTTACAAATAATTTTAGGAAAAGTAACGATCGCCAATTATTACACCGAGCAAAATTAATATCAATCTTCGTTTAATTCGAAAAAAAATCCCAAATTAAATGATGTTAAACATTAATTAATTTGTGTATCAAGTTACTAAATAAACATTGTTTTTGAGGACATTTTAGTTTTCATCAAATTCTAATTTCGTAAATACTGGCTAATTATAAAACTTACACCGAACACTGTTTTACTTAATAAGTTATGTTAAACCTTAGCATTATTGAATATGACATTAAGCACAGAAATTTTTGAAATGGAAATAAATAAAAAAAGTTTCCTTTGTAAAAACTTTTGGTCATACGAACCTGGCCACGGTTTCTACGCAATAAAAGTCGCTCGATGACTTGAGCTTAAGGAGGTGCCTTGTTTAAAAGCCTATAGCTGATTATTTTTAACAATTGATTTATGCTCAGAGCTCTAATTGTGCTTATTAAAGTCTGACGAAATAAGGTATAAACTCATAAACGAATAATATCGCCAACACCAAATGGATTAACTGCCTTAGTGGTTTCCAATGTGAGATAGATATTTTTAAAAGTATTTCACTTCTTGAAAATAGGGGTTAACCAATTATTGAAATTAGATAAGATAAGATAAGATCCAAACTCATGTGGAACAATAACAACCCGAAATCGGGTGGCCGCAGAGCCATATGCCCGCACCAGGAGGTCATTTTCCCCAAAGGATACTGTTTGGGCTCTCATTTGGGACAACCAGAGGCAAATTTCGATATTACCAAAAAGGAATGACCAGCACGTGGCCGCCGAACATAACAAAGAATTCAGTGGCGTAATTACGTCGGAAAATTGGGCCAAGTTGTCCCAAAAGGGCGCCCACTGAAGAAGTGCCATTTCGATACTGAATTTTTCAATTTTTTTTCTGAAACATGCAGTGGTGGCGTTAAGGGTAGGCGAGACAGGTTAAAGCCTATAGCCTACGTTTGTTTTCACTGCGGGGTCACAAATCCACTTGACAGGGGCCCGAAGAGGGCTCAGTAAGTCCATTTTTAGGGCACCAAATTAAAATAAAATATTTAAAATAAATGCCAGACTATTTTCCGTTTTTACGTTATATTTAAGAAAATTTAATTTTTAAGTCAATATATATGGTTCCCACAATTGAGGAACAGAGAGCCCACAATTGTGAAACATTATTTAACGATTATTAGCTCACACCTAAAAATCTGCTGGCGCTGCACCGGTTCTGAAAAACATTCGGCATTGTGTTTTAAGTTGTCCCAGGGCGCGTGAAGGCAGTTACGCCACTGGAAAAATTCGTATTGCGGCCCGCCCTCAAGCTTTTGAATTTTGATTTCCGACAATCAAATTACACGTGTGTTTTGTAATTGTTTCTCGTTAACCTTTTCTACTATTGTTTCTATTTAAACGTAATTTTCCTGTTTCGGAGAAAGAATTAGCTGGCGCCGCTTCCAACTAAAAGTGTTCAGTATCGGGAATTGATTTATTTTAATTTTTCTTTCCAGCTAATTCCAGTAATGCCAGTTTTAAACTTTCCGTCCGAAACATACTAGGAGAGCTGAAAAGGTTGCCACACCCGCTATCATTTAGCGCTGAATTCCAACACCACAGCAGTTCGCGGCAACGGTTACCAAAGCGGTGTTTCTCCGCAAAACGGTAAAACTCAGACTCAGTGACACAGCTGAGTCACTCGCTATAACGTTACGCTTTGTAACTCATCGGTGGAAAATGCGTAATCAGCATGCTGAACGTAAACAATCAAAATATCGTCATGGTTTTGAGGGGCATTGTAGGTAGTTTGAGGTAACTTTATCCCGTTGCGATTATGTGTTGCCGCAAACATGTCCTCCTCTTAGACGATTTCTTCGTTCAAACGTTTTTAATTGTCGGTAGATAACTACTTACGAAATGTGAAATTTAGTAACGTTGCGTCTCCGTGTTAATTATCTGTCGTTTAAACTCTAAAAACCGGAGCGCGTCTGGTCGCAAAAGACATTATGTTACATATGGTTTTATACATAATAACGATAAGTATGACATTTAACGAGATTAACAACGGGACTGATTTTCATAGTTATTGCGACATCAAGTTGTTTTATCAGCAGTGACTCCCCTAGTGTTCAAAATACCCCATATTTCCGCCTAAAGCTAGGTTTCCTACAGCGCGCGTCGAAAAGCGACACCCAACTTTGAGCATGCTAACGTTTTCACTCACGACAAAAAAATTATGTAGCGCTCTTACGTGCGTTGGTGGAAACGCAGCCTAATGCTCGGTTTTCACTAGAGTTGGTTTTAATGCACTTTTTTTACGACAGAAAAAACAAATGCACGGTCAATGTTAGGTAACGGCCGATAAATACGTTAGTGGAAACCTAGCTAAGTCAAAATATCTGGTTTCCGATAGATCCACGAAATATTAGGCTTAAATTATAAAATTTAAAAGAAAAACTTTCTCGACGTTAAGAGCCCATTTTTTTGGTACGCGTGATTCGCACGCCGGCTTCAAAACGAAGCCAAAGTGACGCGCGTTTCCAAGACGTGCTATCCGATATTAGGCTTAAATTCTTTAAGAATATTCTTTTTTCCAAGGGCGGTAAGTTGCTAGTGCAAGTCGAAGCTTGAAGAGAATATCAGTGTCGAAAAAAGTAGTGGTTAGAAAATTAGCATTAAAGCCATAGGAAGTGTCATACTTATCGGTATTATGTTACTTATGATAAAACGTAATTCCAATTTAAACACAGGTGATATTTGAATGCAAAATAAATAGATAAATAATAAATCAAAAAATATTTTATTTTTCATAAAATGGGAAAACAAAACGAAACGGGATATATAATTTATACATTAATAAGGTATAGCGTCGCCTCTTCTTCTTAGGCAAAGCCGCAGTCTACGGCGGAAGGAGTTCGTTAGCGCCCGCAGATATTGAGGCGATACACGGTTAAAGGCATCGTTCACCATGTTCATTAAATCGTTGGCGTCGTTCGGTATTCTTTTCTCCATAAAGTTTGCTATTTTTGACCACAAATTCTCAATGGGATTTAGGTCAGGGGAAAAAGCGGGCCAATCTAAGGTCTCGAACCCTTCAGCTTCTAGAAATGTGTTAACCACCCTGGCAGTGTGCGCGGGGCAATTATCTTGCATAAAATAAATCCTTAAACGATAAAAGCCATCAGAACGTTACTGCATTTTTTATACTGTAAACAAACCTGCCAGCGTTCTCCAAGCCATATATAGCTGCAACTGAGGGCATCATGGAATCTTTTAGTATCTGAATATACGACTGCCCGTTAAGTCGTCCGACAATAGGTCTCAGAATGCCGTATTTACCATCTCCAATGCAGCACCAGACGTTCACTGAGAAACGGCCGCTCCTTTTAGTTCGGTGAATGTTTTGAGAATCATTTCTCTGATTTTTTCTCCTGGTTATCCAGATTTTCGGAGAATTTGAGGAACTCTGGAACGACTAAAACATACCTTAAATATATGGGTTCGATATACTAGTTAGCAGTTTGCAATACCTTCTCGTCCGAAAACAAAATATAACGAGTGAGGACCTCTCTGGGCCATCGCAAAAGCTGACGACAAAATTCCCGCCTGGCTAGTTCGTGGCGAGGTGTTAGAAATGGCTTACATAACGAGCGACGACGACGTAAGCTGGCCTTCTTAAGTTTCGCCCATACAGTTGGCGCAGTTACTCTCTTTAAATTATTTTAAAACAGTAGACGTATAAAACAACGTGATATAACGGTTTGGTTTATAGTTGATAATTTTTTAAATATAATTGTAGTGAAATATATTGTATTTTGATAATGTTTTACGTCATAAACTAATTTAACCCAAAAGTATAAAAGATATTACGTCCTCAATGAAATTATTAGTTGATCGAGGTTTATAGTTAATGCAACATGCCGGTTATAAGTGAAGAACAAAAAGTTCAAATAATTTCCTTAAGACAAGAAGGAGCGACATGGAACTATATTGCCGCTACAGTGCATTGTTCAGTGTCTGGTGCTAAATATCGCTACTCACAATATCTTCGACATGGAAGAATAACGGTAATATTTCTTTTCTAAAATTAGTTTAAATGTAAATATATTTATTTTAACGTTGAACGAAGCGGGCGACCCAAGAAAACGACGCCGGGCGAAGACAGAGAGCTGGTTCGTGAAGCCATAAGAAACCCTTCGATGTCTATTCGCAAATTAAGGGATCGCTGGGATTTAGCTGGGGTTAGAGTAACTGCGCCAACTGTATGGGCGAAACTTAAGAAGGCCAGCTTACGTCGTCGCCGCTCGTTATGTAAGCCATTTCTAACACCTCGCCACGAACTAGCCAGGCGGGAATTTTGTCGTCAGCTTTTGCGATGGCCCAGAGAGGTCCTCACTCGTTATATTTTGTTTTCGGACGAGAAGGTATTGCAAACTGCTAACTAGTATATCGAACCCATATATTTAAGGTATGTTTTAGTCGTTCCAGAGTTCCTCAAATTCTCCGACAATCTGGATAACCAGGAGAAAAAATCAGAGAAATGATTCTCAAAACATTCACCGAACTAAAAGGAGCGGCCGTTTCTCAGTGAACGTCTGGTGCTGCATTGGAGATGGTAAATACGGCATTCTGAGACCTATTGTCGGACGACTTAACGGGCAGTCGTATATTCAGATACTAAAAGATTCCATGATGCCCTCAGTTGCAGCTATATATGGCTTGGAGAACGCTGGCAGGTTTGTTTACAGTATAAAAAATGCAGTAACGTTCTGATGGCTTTTATCGTTTAAGGATTTATTTTATGCAAGATAATTGCCCCGCGCACACTGCCAGGGTGGTTAACACATTTCTAGAAGCTGAAGGGTTCGAGACCTTAGATTGGCCCGCTTTTTCCCCTGACCTAAATCCCATTGAGAATTTGTGGTCAAAAATAGCAAACTTTATGGAGAAAAGAATACCGAACGACGCCAACGATTTAATGAACATGGTGAACGATGCCTTTAACCGTGTATCGCCTCAATATCTGCGGGCGCTAACGAACTCCTTCCGCCGTAGACTGCGGCTTTGCCTAAGAAGAAGAGGCGACGCTATACCTTATTAATGTATAAATTATATATCCCGTTTCGTTTTGTTTTCCCATTTTATGAAAAATAAAATATTTTTTGATTTATTATTTATCTATTTATTTTGCATTCAAATATCACCTGTGTTTAAATTGGAATTACGTTTTATCATAAGTAACATAATACCGATAAGTATGACACTTCCTATGGCTTTAATGCTAATTTTCTAACCACTACTTTTTTCGACACTGATATTCTCTTCAAGCTTCGACTTGCACTAGCAACTTACCGCCCTTGGAAAAAAGAATATTCTTAAAGAATTTAAGCCTAATATCGGATAGCACGTCTTGGAAACGCGCGTCACTTTGGCTTCGTTTTGAAGCCGGCGTGCGAATCACGCGTACCAAAAAAATGGGCTCTTAACGTCGAGAGAGTTTTTCTTTTAAATTTTATAATTTAAGCCTAATATTTCGTGGATCTATCGGAAACCAGATATTTTGACTTAGCTAGGTTTCCACTAACGTATTTATCGGCCGTTACCTAACATTGACCGTGCATTTGTTTTTTCTGTCGTAAAAAAAGTGCATTAAAACCAACTCTAGTGAAAACCGAGCATTAGGCTGCGTTTCCACCAACGCACGTAAGAGCGCTACATAATTTTTTTGTCGTGAGTGAAAACGTTAGCATGCTCAAAGTTGGGTGTCGCTTTTCGACGCGCGCTGTAGGAAACCTAGCTTTAGGCGGAAATATGGGGTATTTTGAACACTAGGGGAGTCACTGCTGATAAAACAACTTGATGTCGCAATAACTATGAAAATCAGTCCCGTTGTTAATCTCGTTAAATGTCATACTTATCGTTATTATGTATAAAACCATATGTAACATAATGTCTTTTGCGACCAGACGCGCTCCGGTTTTTAGAGTTTAAACGACAGATAATTAACACGGAGATGCAACGTTACTAAATTTCACATTTCGTAAGTAGTTATCTACCGACAATTAAAAACGTTTGAACGAAGAAATCGTCTAAGAGGAGGACATGTTTGCGGCAACACATAATCGCAACGGGATAAAGTTACCTCAAACTACCTACAATGCCCCTCAAAACCATGACGATATTTTGATTGTTTACGTTCAGCATGCTGATTACGCATTTTCCACCGATGAGTTAAAAAGCGTAACGTCATAGCGAGTGACTCAGCTGTGTCACTGAGTCTGAGTTTTACCGTTTTGCGGAGAAACACCGCTTTGGTAACCGTTGCCGCGAACTGCTGTGGTGTTGGAATTCAGCGCTAAATGATAGCGGGTGTGGCAACCTTTTCAGCTCTCCTAGTATGTTTCGGACGGAAAGTTTAAAACTGGCATTACTGGAATTAGCTGGAAAGAAAAATTAAAATAAATCAATTCCCGATACTGAACACTTTTAGTTGGAAGCGGCGCCAGCTAATTCTTTCTCCGAAACAGGAAAATTACGTTTAAATAGAAACAATAGTAGAAAAGGTTAACGAGAAACAATTACAAAACACACGTGTAATTTGATTGTCGGAAATCAAAATTCAAAAGCTTGAGGGCGGGCCGCAATACGAATTTTTCCAGTGGCGTAACTGCCTTCACGCGCCCTGGGACAACTTAAAACACAATGCCGAATGTTTTTCAGAACCGGTGCAGCGCCAGCAGATTTTTAGGTGTGAGCTAATAATCGTTAAATAATGTTTCACAATTGTGGGCTCTCTGTTCCTCAATTGTGGGAACCATATATATTGATTAAAAAATTAAATTTTCTTAAATATAACGTAAAAACGGAAAATAGTCTGGCATTTATTTTAAATATTTTATTTTAATTTGGTGCCCTAAAAATGGACTTACTGAGCCCTCTTCGGGCCCCTGTCAAGTGGATTTGTGACCCCGCAGTGAAAACAAACGTAGGCTATAGGCTTTAACCTGTCTCGCCTACCCTTAACGCCACCACTGCATGTTTCAGAAAAAAAATTGAAAAATTCAGTATCGAAATGGCACTTCTTCAGTGGGCGCCCTTTTGGGACAACTTGGCCCAATTTTCCGACGTAATTACGCTACTGAATTTTTTTTTATATTCGGCGGCCACGTGCTGGTCATTCCTTTTTGGTAATATCGAAATTTGCCTCTGGTTGTCCCAAATGAGAGCCCAAACAGTATCCTTTGGGGAAAATGACCTCCTGGTGCGGGCATATGGCTCTGCGGCCACCCGATTTCGGGTTGTTATTGTTCCACATGAGTTTGGATGAGTTTAATTTATACGGGAATGGGAAGGCCCTTTTGTTTCCCAATTAATTTAGGAAGTTGTTCGAGTGAAGTGAAAGATTGACTTTATTATTAAAATGTTCCACTTTGTAAATTAGCATTTCGCGAATTTCGACAAAATTTTCAAATGGCCTTAGCATCTCAACCGTTGGTCGTAGAGTTAAGTTATTTGCACTTTCTAAATATGAATCGACCATGCTGAATCCAAAAAGGGCACATTATTTCAATAAGTCCCAAAAGTGCTAGTTTCCGTTTTTAACGAAGGTGGCGCTTTGATCCGAGAACAAGATATGTCACCCTATAGGTCTGTGAAAAATATTCACGATGCTTTTTGATTCATCCATCTATCTAGTTCCGTTCAAGATAAAACATAAATTTAGTGAAAAAAACACAACGGCCGAAGACTTATTTAACAGAGTGTACATTATATCCCGTCGTTGACCGTGCCGAAGCAGTTTAAAGTGAAAGAGTTATAACATATCCTTGAACAAGGTACTAGGCGCTACAATTGATTAAGACGTATCGACCCACTGGTAACGGGACCTATAAGGACCCCTGCATCCTCGCCCATTTCTAGGAAACGTATCCTTTCCCACGAAAACGAAACTAATTGGGAATTTAACATAATAAATAGCTACTTGTATCTTGTAAAAAGTATTCGTTTGATCATATTATTACGTTAAAAAGCTGCAGCAGCTTTTTAAAAATCTGTGAAAATTCAGTACTACTCCATTTTCATTTGAATATCGATTACCGATCCAAAATACGTATAATAATTCGTAATCACCAAGAAATATCGTATTTTTAAAATATTTGTAGAACATACTTCCGATTTTGACCACGAATACATCGTCAATGGTTCTCCTTTTAAATATTCCCCGGACAAAATCCTCCGTGATGACAACGGCCAAAGAGTTGAAGATGGAAGAGAGTGACGTCAGAGAACCACAGAACACGCCCGAAATCGCCAATCCAGACAAGCCCACGTATTGAGATAGATAGATAGAAATAAAGTTCAGCGTCAGCTCCGTCAAAAATAAGATAAAAGTAAAATTATTCAACACCACTTTTTCATATTTAGTATTATAGAAGGCAGCACCCTATCATAAACACTTGAACTCTACATTTGCTGAGTCTGGCAATCAAAAGCGTATTAAACAAGTTGGCAAGCCAAAATATACCTCTCCTCGGAAGCATTGTCCCTAGTGGTATTAATTTCTCGAGATGACCCTCTAAGTTATATCTCCCCAATTCAGAGTTATTTACTAATAACGTAATCCCGGTTCAATCCCGCCCGGTATAAAATTTTAATTTTAATTAAAATAATTGAGACGAAACAACCGAGATAAATTTATTCAGAATATTATAAATTAAGTAGTTACAACAGTGAGTTAGACGTACTAAATCAATGCACAATTGACTTTAACCCTATTTACGGTACAAGTTTAGCAGTTAAATATAATACGAAGCCAATTTTAATGAAAGAAATATCTACAGAGGGTATTTGTATTTTTGTCGCTTACGAAATACTTGCCGCATAGTTAACGCTCATTTTATTTCAACGTTCGCCCGATCAAGATACCGTAGATATCTGGTAGTGGACGACTCGTAGACTGTCGGAACCATCCTGTTGACGTTGTGACACATACCGCATGAAAAAGACCAAAACCGTCCAATTTCCAATATCATATAATGACTCGCACACCCAGGATATCAATGACTGCATTAGGAATCGTAGATATCCAAATATCCACACCACCAAAAAAACTTATTAACAAGAAGCGAAAAACTTACCATTCACAAAGCACAGAAAGCCACTTGACTAAACGTATATCAATAAATGACCGTAGAGGGAATAGTTAGGGTTCTTTATAAATAAACACAAACGAACCCAATTGATGAACTGCATTAAACATCTTAATCAGCCGAGAAAACGTTTAAATTAAATTACGACCGACATGAAAACCAGACCAACTCGATATGTTGTTAATAAATGAATTATTAAGCTTGAAAACCAATACGCTAAACCTAATAGATAAGAATATACGACTGAAAAAACTAAATAAATTACAAAAAACTAACGGGTTCTACCCTTTATCTTATCTGCTGACTGCGCTAAAACAAGATTTGACCATTAAATATTTTGAAAATGCGACGTATACACTTTGAAGGTTCCGTCAAAAATTATCCTTTCCCAAACGTAAAGGTTCTCAAAACATTAATACACAAAAAATAAGTAAAAAGGTTCCTCCAAAAAATGAACCATTTTGCGGAAGAAGTAAATAATTTTAAAAGAATAAAAGATAAAACAAATATACAACCGCAAAAATAAAACGTAATAATAGAAGAAAAAAATCTTTAACTCCATTCATTAAAAAACACTAAACAAAAGTACCAAATTGAAATAAAGCAACTTATTATATTAAACAAGATTAAGTCTTTATAATTTTTTCGTAAAAAAACCACATTAGGCCTTCACAATTTCATTCGTAAAAAAATTCAAGACTTTGTTAACTATTATGCTTACAATGAGTGTCTTATTTGCAGTATAGTTTGAAGTTATCGTTGGTTCTGTGGTAGAGCGCTCGACTGCCTAACTGAACGGCCTGGGTTCGAAACCTGGGTGACGCATTTGTTTTTAATCAAATGAGAAATTGCTAAATTAGAATTTCTTCGATGCAATAATTTAAATCTTCCACGAAATCTTGCTCTATTTCAATTAAACCAAAATTTCATACTCTATTAAATACGCTTTCGATAAAGCTGAAGGTCTAATTTTCAATGAAACGAAATAAGTGTCGGTGGTTCTGTGGTAGAACGTCCGCCTGTCAAACAGGCGGTCTCGGGTTCGAAACCCGCCCGATGCGATCGCAAATTGATACTAAGACGAATACCGTGAACAATTGGTGGAAACCCTGCCATTGGATGTTGAGAGGTAGCATTACACTCAGCACTCGGTCCGTCCCAAAAGTCAATAAGAAAGAGTTGGAGAGATACCACCCGTACATACACACCACAAACTCAACACCCACAAACGTCATAACAATAACACAACATTACCACCCTACACATAAACATTACAATAGCGAAATATCCAAACCACTGAATTAAACCTGTCGTGACGGCGAGCGTTGACGAAAAAAAACCACCAAACCAACTCTGACTGCAAATTAATCCGTTAACGCTCACCGTCCCACGGTGGTTTTGCAAACACGGTTTTTCGACTTTGTTCCCTAATTACTAGCAACTGCGAACGCAGAGATCTCGAGAAACTGCGTACGCAGTGATTACACTTTGCACCGAAAATGCGAACGCGTTCGCAGGCCTGACAGACACACAGACCCACCCACAGACAGACACGGTCGTTGTATAACCCCTCCTAGGGGACTTTGTCCCCTCGGAGAGGTAAAAATATTTTTAGAACGGAATTATTTTCTGCCAAAACCTGCGTGTTGCAGACTTATTGTTTTAATGTTTTATAAATTATGATTTGCTCAGTGCAGTGTATGTAAGTTTTGGATAAAAAAATATAATAAAAAAATTAAAGAATAACTCTTTTATCAAACATTATAAGTTCTTGGACCCAACTGAATTGGTCATATTTTCAAAAAATGGGAAATTAACCTAATTCTGGAGGTCAATACCACCATTTTCAAAGTCGAGGTCACACTTATTAGAATAGATAAATGTCAGCTTTCTAAATACATTTTAAGGTCTAAAGCGCGTCTAAATTATAGTTTTTCTCACTTTAAATCCTATTTAATCATTTTAAATTATGATTTTCTAAATTATAATTCCGTCGTTAATTTAACACACACAAACGATGAAGAAGTTTTAAATACATTGCCTCTTACCTTATCGACCTTGGTTTCAGAATTTCTCACACTGCCAAAAACCGTAAACAGTACGGCAGAGACAGATATTAAAAGGATTCCAAATAAACTTATCAGGATAAACGATGTGTACGCCACCCTAACGTGAACTGCAGATGTCAAAATTAGTCAATACAAATGATAATGAGACATTTTCTAAAGGGTTAGCAATTTTCATACATATTTTAGAGGTGGAGGGCAATTTTCATATGATTTCAAAGCGAAAGAAAAAGTTAACAGAATTTAAATAAAGCCGAGTAAATTAAGATAAGAAAAGCGTAAATCAAAAGCTTTACAATTTGTTTGTTTGTGTTTTAATAATATTTTGTTCATAATTATTTCGTAGCTTCAAAGTAGTAAAATCTATTTCTTATTAGTAATTAAAATAAGTATTACTGAAGGCGATTATAGAAGATAAGTAGAACACGGGTAAGAATTTATAAAATGTTTAAAGATAATCCTTCTTAAAATTTGACCTTGCAATCGGTAGTTCTATCTCTTACTTTTTCACTTCTTTGAAATTTTTAGCGCACAAGAATCTCTGCAGAGTTGTTTGTTTTGCTGATATTAAAATTAAAGAAAGAAATATTCCGTAGGAAGCAACGTTCAGCAACGAATACTTTTCGCCTTTGGCATCGTAAAGCCTGTTATTAGAAAAATAATTAAAGACAAAACCAATTAAAAGTAATTGATAAAAATATAATTTATGTCGTCTGTCGACTGTACTTAACGTTTTATGAAAGTAACCTTAAAAGTATATGGTACCTGATTTCGAAGAATCCATTGCGTTTTGAAAATTTCAATACTTTTAGCAATCCTCCAGATTCAATAGTTCTGACGATTATGATGGTTAAAATTGAAGCCTGCATCAGGACACTTTGAAGGAAATCAGTCCAAATCACTCCTTTAATCCCGCCCTAGTACGAATAAGGATTTTGGTTATTATTCTATCCTAGCGCTCAGTATTTGCAATAACCAATGTATTTTTCGTATAAATACAAGACCGTACTTTATCGGCAAAGATTGATATTAGAAAGCTAACCACAATGTTTATGATTCTTAACTCATTCGTGTTTTATGGATAAGTGTTTCACATCATTTGCGTATGTTCAAAGTACATTAAGATAAACTTTTAAAATAACTTAATTGTGCCCCGCACTTTTAAAATTGGTTAATAACCAATTTCTGTCAAGAACGGAAAAGCACATTAAAAGCTTTAAATAATATTTTAGAAAGAAGTAGTTTAGAACTTTTAAAAGAATATTTAAGGAATTAGAAGCAATGTTTTTGAATTTGAAAAGTTGTAATTTTTAATATACGAAGAAATAATTTTTGAGTTTAGAAAGTAATATTTTTCAAATTTACAATGAAATATTTAAAAATTTACAATGAAATATTTTTTCAAATTACAAGGAATATTTTTTCAAATTACAAGGAATATTTTTTTCAAATTACAAGGAATATTTTTTCAAATTACAAGGAATATTTTTTTCAAATTACAAGGAATATTTTTTCAAATTACTAATGGAAATTTCAGAAATTACAAAGGAATATTTTAGAAATTACTAAGATATATTTTTGAAAACTTAAATTAACATTTTCAATTATTATGGTTTGAATTAAGACATTTTGAGTTATTTTGATAGTCGGTTAATTAGAAGATAAATTTACGACATACTTAACAGAAACACCCTTTATAAGAGAAAACTGTTATTTTTATTTCTAAACCCTTTACGGGCTTGAAGGGATTTGGGTGTAAACATTTTTTCAAAGTTCTAAACAAAACCTTTTTAAAGAATTAAATCAAGTAGAATTTTAAATTTCTTTACCAAATTTCTACTTTTAATTTCAAAATCTTTTGAAATCTTTTCAAGCTCACAATAACTTTTGGGTGCTGAATTTTTTAAATTAACTAGTTTTATAATTTTAAGTTAATATTTTCTGAGTGGTTTTTTTTCTGTTATTATATTACTAATTGAGGCTGTTTACAATCTACCTATAGCTCAATATATTTTTTTTTCCTCTTACCAACACCCCAAGTTTCTAACAAATTATTTGAGCCTCTTATTCATAACAGCATTAAAACCTTTTTGATATTATATTCCTTGTTAGTCTCTGAAATTGTTTGTACATCTTTTATATATAAACATCATTAAAAGTTTAGGAATAATCATCAATTCTGACAAAATAATTTGGATTCCACTTTATTATTAAATGAATTTACTTTACATTGAAAATGCAAAGCTTTATTTTCGTGAAAAATTAGTAATGAAGTTATGGAAAATTTACTGTTTGTAAGATGTCATTCACCTAACTAGATATAGAACACACCCACGTTCGGGGTATAATTACTTTAATTTCATGATAATTAACTCAGATATATATCCTAAAATTTAAACGTTTAAATTAAGATTTTTTTAATAAACGTAGTACTTGTGTGGCTTATCAATCTAGTTTTTTTTGATAACATTTAATCCTTTATTATTCAAAATGTCACAAGTTTATCACTATTATTTTAGGAAATCGAGCAATTCAAAGTCAAAGTTTCGTAAATATTTGCCAATGACGTGATAAAAATGAAAACAGGTCATTTTTGGATCAATAATTATATCAATAGGCAAAAGACTATGTGCAAAATGAAAACATATACATATCAGAAATGGGAATTGTTTTACACTTTCCTTTACGGTAAAAGATTTCAATTAAAGGCTTAATTTGTTTGATTTATTTTTGTTATGTTGATATCAGAATGGCTGTATTTAAAATTTCATATTGTTTCGTTACTTCGTGCGATGGGATCCGCCAATTTTATATAAAACTTCCAACCAATACTCTATCTTAGCAAGGTTCGTTGATGGCTTCCTCCCAAAGTAGTAAACATTTCCCAATAATAATTAGCTACTTTGTAAATCTTCAACATACTTCAATCCAATAAACGTTTTCCACGCAGATGAAGGTGAATCTCTCGGTCTCAATCAAGTGCCTTTCGTAAACCTCCTTGCAAATTTAAAATCTCACCATGTCTTACGCCACATACCCAAGAGTGCCAGGCCCTTGGTGCCAAGTGCTCTCTCCTCTATTATTAAGGAGGTCACACGCGATAATACCTTGGAATCTTGGAAAATTTTATTTTGTTTCCCAACGGCTAGCTTGGATTAAGCAACTCTGTCTGTCTATTTACGGTGCCAAGGAATTAGGCTTGCGTCGAAGTTCGACTTGCCAGCCTTTATGGCCCCGAGTTCCAGCGTAGAACGTTTGGTCCAATGAATTTCAACGTCATTTTAAAAAAATGGTATGATGGGAGCTTCAAGGATGGACTTTCCAAGTGGCTTGAGCTCTCCCAAGCAGACATTTTATCCAGGGATCTCCAGCCCTCTTAAAGTGCTTGGGGACACACTCTAGTTGAAAAGATAATTTCATCCCTATTGAATACAGTTCTCATCACTTTATCATTGGTTTTCGGAAATCAAAGTGTATCTCTTAACGCCTGCTTGGTTCTAACTATACCAGGATGCCCTTCGTGGGCTATTGGCAATCGCTTTGCTTTCTAATAATTCTGGTTATAGTATTTGATATCCTCTGACTAGCAACCCATCAACTTCAGATAATTCATTTCGTATATATTTTTTAACCTTCCAACGTAGCGTGTCATCCTCATTGGGGTCAACTGTATCTCACCTCTTGAACCAAAATCAAAACCTGCTCTTTCATCCTTTCGTCTTTTACGTCTTTTAGGGGTATGGCTTCTAAAAATGGGTCCAAAAGTTCCGCTAACCGCGGTTCATCCCTTTAGGTATCATCTAAATTAGAAATTAGGTGTCTGGATAGGAAATCAACAGGATCGATTTTTACTGGTTGGTATTGCACTTCGATGTCGTATTGCTGAAACCTCAATATACAACGCTGAATTGGAATGGATGTTAGTGATATTGGATTGTTGAAAATTGTCACCAACGGTTTGCGGTCTGTTAGAACGACAAAATTGAAGCCTGATACAAATAAGTGGTAATATTCGCAGCCGAATACGATTGCTAAGACTTCTCGTTCAGTCTGGGAATATTTTTTTTGTGAAGTCAGCGTTCTGCTGGAGAATGCAACGATTGTTTCGCGACCGATAGAGTCTTATTGTGTAGGCATAGCGCCCAAGTCAAAAAGAATCGCGTCAACGTGAATGCTAGTTAGCTTCGTTGGGTCACAGTAATGTAATGTTGTCGTTATCTTTCAGTTGTTTTTCATGCGCTATAGGGCGTTGCCGTGGTCAGTGGTCCAAATCCAGTCACAATTTTTCCTTGTTAGTTGGCGTAGAGGTGCGGTGATAGTTGCGAAGTTCGGTATGAACCGTGCGCAATAGTTAGCAAGTCCAAGGAAACTTCGGATTTCATGTTGGTTTTTCGGTGGTGGCAGTGATTCGAGAGCCTCGTTTTTTTCTGGATCTGGCTGAACACTATTGCTCGAAAAGATATGGTCATAGAATGTGAGAGACGTTTTGTGAAATTCGCATTAGCCCTAATTGACGGTTAGATCATTGTCGCTTAGACGGCCTAATGTCATCTCCAGCTTAGTGTTGCGATCGTTCATGTCCGTTCCTTCGATTAATATGTCGTCACTGGTTATAATTACGTAGGGAATCACACTGATTACATTTTCGATGACTTTTTGAAAATTTTACGGTGCGATGTTTACCCTAAATTCAAACGCGTGGTGGTATCCTTTATTTTAATTAATTCGACGAAACATCTTCATTCCATCCTTCGCGTAAACGATATTTTTTTATTTTCGGGGGTGTGTGACGTTCACGGAGTATCGCTCTGTTAGGCTTACGTTTATCCACACATACCTATTTGATCGTTTGGTTTTAATATGATCACCAATGGAGATAACCACGTAGTTGGACTGGTAGCTGGCTCTATGATGACATTGTTTAGCAGGTTTTCCAGTTCAGTCTTCACTTGAAAAGGCACCCTTTGGTGGTGTATCGAGATCGGTGGCATTGCAGGATTAATATGTATGTGCGCTTGAAAATGACCGAGTTTTCAGATGCCTCGAAAATAGTCGGATATTGACGCAAAATATCATCGTGATTAGCATTATTAGATTTCTGAATTGAAGATATGTTCAGGATCAGGTTTAACTTCTGTAATGTGGGAGCACCAATAATGCTGTACGCCGATTTACTTGTAAAACGTGGATCACATCGTGAACATCATCGATTTTTTGTTGAAAATTGAAGCGTATGGGAATACTTAAATCATAGAAACTTGGGCCGTGGTTTTAACTTCGTGATAGTTTGAAAATCCAAAAGATCAATACACGCTCCAGAGTCCCGAAGTGCGGTTATCATGAATCCACTAATGTCAAAGATTTTCATAATATGGTTTTTTGTGTGAGATATAGCTGTTTCATTAGCGTTTTCAGAGACGTTGATTGCAAGCGGAGTACTTGAAGTTTAAGTACAAATTCAAAAATTCGAGAAATCAGGTTGACAAGTTTCAGTGTCATCGTCGTCAAGCGTGTCATCTGTTGCGATCATTGATGCGGAAGTTATCGCGCGATTGTTGGCTTAAGACTTGCACATAAAGTCAATGTGATAAATTTTTTCACACCAAGTACACGTTTCGTTTATTGCTGAACAACTTTGTCGTCCTTGAATATGTGGAAAGGGGCCCCCACAGTTAAAACCACAGCCCAATGCTTGAACTCTATTATTCAAAGCTGATGACGGCTGTCGTAATCCTGTCATTTGCCGGTTAAATATTCTAGTTGCTGGATCGGTTGAATATATGGCAAGTGTGGCTGGTGTAAGAAAGCAGGTTGTTGTGGAGAGGCACGTTGTGGTTTTCGATTAGCAGGTTGTGGTTGTTGAAAAACTGATCGTGGATGTTGATAAGCTATTTCTGTATGTTGATAAGCTATTTGTTGATGTTGACAAGCTGATTGCTCGTGTTGATAAGCTGGTTGCTGTTAATAAGCTGGTGGCTGTTGTGGATAAGTTGATGGCTGTTGTTGATAAGCTAGATTTTGGTTATTTGTTTGTGGAAGCATTGCACATGTAAGGGATGTAGTTCTGATAGCATTTGCAGCGACATCTTCCTGAGCTGTAGTTAAGAGATTAGCTTGGTCCTCGGCTAATTCATACGACTTGGCAATTTTAAGAAACACATCCAAATTTAGCGCTGGTTATCGAAAAACCTGGCGTCGGAGTGAAGCCGTTGAAAAATTCTGGATTAAGTTGCCCAAAATTTCCTTACCCAAATCATGGAAAACACAAGAGACTGCGAGAGGTTTCAGCATAATGGTGTACTCATCAATAGATTCACATTGCAGTTGTGTAGATTTTGGAAACTTGAATTCCTACACAACGGCATTTCATCGCGGTAAAAAGTTATAATTCAACGCTTGTGTAACGGTCGCGTACTCATGGAGCTGTCGGCCCACACCTGCCTCTGGTGGTGACAAAACTGCTTGTGGTAATAATAGTTGAAAATTATCACAAATATCCTGAACCTCTCGACCAGCGTAGAATACAGGGTCCTTTTTTTTGCTCGAAAAAGTGATTTTTTTTCAAAACCTAGGTTTTCTAGAAATTTGAAATTTGTACTGAACATTAAACGTGCCGGGGGACACTTTCTACCAAAATTGCATCTAAATTGAAAAATATTCTCACGTTTTTTGAAAATTAAAATTTTAACCGCTAAGTGCTAGAAGAAAATTGTCAATGAGAAAATTGTAGAGCGTCACCGTAGACGTACAAATAGCGTTGGCGCGAAAAAAATAGACGTATTTTTCGTTGACAAAATACGACTTGAAAAAGTGACCAGTTGGGCAAACTAAAATAACTTTTTTTGAATTCCATTGGGAGAGTAGTGTAATTTATGAAAGTCAGAAATTTGTTAATCTGGTGTTTATTGCAATAAACACCACTGAAAAATCAAGGAGACAATGGCGAAGAAGGTATTACACGATTTAATTTCGAAGGATGAAAAATGCTAATTTTTTGAAAAAACAAAGCGACATTTTATTTATCTACTTACAAACAAAATTTATAAGTACGTTTCGAAAATACCACCTTCGGCTGCGATGCAGGCTTGGGCGTGAACAATCATATTGTCCAAATCCTTACTCGCCGCGGCACAACTACTACGTGGGTATGCGGCAAAATAGGCAAATCCCGCTGACCAGGCCCACGAAATCGAGGTTGTACGTTACCATACTGGTAAAAGTAGTTATGGATGGTCTTCTATCTGGATGTCGTAGCTCAAAGATCTCACTCACTCATCGTAGATTTCTTCCACCTTCCGCGTATTAAATGACGACTAGTTCCATACGATCAGCTCTGGAGTATTGAGGCATGATTGTTAAGATTGATTACGACAATAGTTTTACACAGTTTTTATTACAGTTATTTAAATACTAAATAAATTTAAGGTTTTTACTGACCTTAAACCTGTTGTCTATTTAGCTTCTCGCCTATCAGGGTTAAAATAGGTCTCGAATACGACTAGATGCTAACACCGGCCTATTAGATTAAAAAACTAATAGGAACGGTCAATAGCTAAATGAGCCAGATTGTGGTTTCAAAAAGAGTGCCACGCCTCATGACCCCCGAAATGTGAGATACTGTATTTCAAAATGATTAATAGGGTGAAACGATTCGGCATATTGGCCAGCAAGGTCGCCAGATCTTACGGAATTTAAATCGCCATTAATAATTTAATAAATTAATTTAATTTCTTCGAAATTGTCTACTCCATTTTTCAGCGGTGTTCATAGCATTAAACACCAAATTAACAAATTTCTGACTTTCATAAAGTTACACTGCTCTCCCAATGGAATTCAAAAAAAGGTATTTTAGCTGGCCCAACTTGTCACTTTTTCAAGTCGTATTTCGTCAGTGAAAAAGACGTCTATTGTTTTCGCGCCAATGCTATTTGTACGTTTTCGGTGATGCTCTACAATTTTCTCATTGACATTTTTCTTATAGCACCTAGCGGTTAAAATTTAAATTTTCAAAAAACGTTGGTAGAAAGTGTCCTCCGGCACGTATAATGTACAGTACAACTTTCAACTTTCTAGAAATCATAGATTTAAAAAAAAATCACGTTTTCGAACAAAAAAACACCCTGTAGAAGCATAGATTTCTGTCGTTGAGGGACATTGATGGCAAATTCATCGCGAAAGAGATCAAATCGCCGAAACCACTTCTTCCAACGAAGACCCACATCATCTCTCTATTCTTGAAAAACAAATGGAGTTATAGTTGGTGCTGGGAATGTTATAATGAGTTAATTAGCGTTAGAGGAAAGCCGTTAGAGTCACCCAGTCTTCGTCACCAATTTCGTATTTTCCGCGTTAGGTTTAATAAGTTTTAAAGAAATAAAATAACGCTTATCCGTTCGGGTTAATATTTGATTTCCATTTGCATTTTTATATTTTAAAACTCGTGTTTTTACATTTACGCGTTCCACGAGTCAAATTCAAATTTGAATTTATAATATAGGTATATCAGAATATATTTAGTGCCACTTATATGGGTACTTAGGTCACTTCACTTCTCGATATATCAGTGTCTAGATCACTTCTGTGCCAGGTATTTGGAAATTAAAGTCAGTGCGGTACCCGGTATATCGGTATTGAGGTCAGATCGGAGCTAGTTATGTTGGTGTCCACACCACTGAAATGTCACTCATGTTGAAAAATAGGTCACTTTTATGCCAGTAATTACAGTTATTAGGTCCTTTGGTGCTAGTTTTGGCTTTATCTAGGTCACTTTGGGTAAGTTATGTCATTATCTATGTCATTTCTCTAACAGGTATGTAGGTATTAAATTTATTTCGGTGCCATTTATGTTGGAGTCAAGGTAACTTCGCTGCCAGTCTTGTGGGTATTAAGATCATCTCGGTGCTTGTTTTGCCGGTGTCTATTTCAATTCAGTAATAGGTATGTGAGTATTAAGGTCAGTTTGCTGACAGTTATTTCGGTGTCTAAGTCCCTTCTGTGTTAGGTATGTGAGTATTTAGGTCAGTTCGCTGCCAGTTATGTCGTTGTATAGGATGGTAAAATTAGTGAATAAGTTGATTTGTCCATTAAGAAAAGAGATCAAAAAGCTAAACCCTAAACAAATTTGAAGAAAATTAAATACTCACAAAAGCTCGTACCGATAGGTCTTCTTAATGTTTTAAACTTTATTTTTAAAAAATCATTCGATGGCTATTTAGAAGACCTTCTCAAAGAACCTAACATAAGGGTTAGGTAAAATTTTCCTTTAAGTATCCCCGTTGGAGTGGTAATGACACATATCTCCACCGTGTTTGCACTAGTACTGGGCAGCGGAGAAATAGTTTCCTCGGTCACATCTCTTGAGGTTGTTAAAAGAAATCACGGAACGCTTTCTGCAACGCCAGCAGGACAGAAGCGAATGATTGAAGATCCTTCCTCATACCCCGAGGGACGTTTTGCAGCAATTTCCTTTTCCAATTGCTACTTATTTGAAAGAGTTACAAAATGCAAACATTTTGACAATCATGTGTCAATTCAAAGGTCTTCGAACCATTTTAAGACCCTCACCAGAATTACCGTGTAAATTTCCCGGGGATAGAGGACCCACAGGCTGGTAGGAAAATTGTGAAATGTACACTGAATTTGGAAGTCAATAGTAGTAAGGCTTCACTAATAAAGGAAGAAAAATTATAACAGTGGCCTATGTCTTTATCTGTAACAACTATTCAATTATTCCATAAATTAGGAGATTCTTAAAAATATTCCGTTTCTTTAAAGAAGAGATTTCCAGCTACTTGGATTTTTATCTACTCTAAGTGCCATTTCCCAAGTATCTTTTTTTAGAACAAACACACTAATACCAATAATGTAATCTATGTAATATGTATATGTCTATGATATGAGGATATTGTAATGACATGATCAGTGGTGTAGTCCTAAGAAAAAAGAACCGGGGCGCTACCTGGGTACGGCCAACTTCGATTTCGCACGTAATTGAAGTTGGCGCTACAGGAGAGTCGGTAGCAGCTAAGACGTTGAATACGCATATTTTTGATTGCCTTAGTAGTGATGTTGTTGAAGCAGTAATGAATGTACACAATGTATGCATAATGGGTGACTTCAATGGTCACATATCAGAGTATGGGACAGATAATTTAATTGGTCGTCAACTGAAGCAGTTGGTTGAAGAATTTGGGTTGACAATTGGTAATCTATCTCCTACCGGTAAGGAAAGATATACTTGGCAAAATTCGAGAGTTCAAACTACAGTGGTTTATATTTTATATATTGAGGCCTTGGAGGATTTTGTTACAAAAATAGAGATTGATGAAGCTGGCTCAAAAAGCGTGACAAGTGATCATAACAGCATACTACTAGAGGCAGATTTTCACATCGACAGTCCCTAGCCAAAGAGGATAGAAGTGAGGTTATTCTAGGTCACTGGACATCCTATAAAGCCGCTAAGGAAAATGCAAAAGCTGTGATAGCAAGGGAAATGAAAATAGTCAACTTCAAAATGGAAAATGAAATTGAGAGAGCTGCCAAAGACAAAGGGCGAAAGTTCTGGATATACATGAAATCTTTGAAAAAACAGGGGTGGGCAGTGGAAAAGACTTTCAAGGGGATTAGGGCCAAGAATGGATCACTATTGTGGAACAAAAAAACTATCTCTGTATGAATCATGGAGTACATTGCAGAGCTAGAGGTTGAGTTACTGTCAGGATCAGTACCAATGCCTGATAATGCCCTAAAGAGTTGTAATCTGACTACAGAATCCCCAAGTAACACCAACTACGTATCAACCCCCGAGGATGATTTCTCCATCCAGGAATTAAATATGGTTCTGTTCACTTTGAAGACAGGGAAGGCGGCGGCAATGGATGGCGTATATGCGGAGTGTCTAAAGGCACTTGGACCCGGTGCAAGATCGACACTATGCTTCCTCTTAAATACCATTAAGATAGGTAAACCCATACCCCAGTCTTGCCTCACTGCACGGGTATCGCTTATCTATAAAGGTAAAGGTAAAAATTCAATGAACCTAGACTCATATCGCCCCATTGCTGTGCCCTCGGTAATCTACAAAGTGTATGCTATGCTGTTAAAGGGTCGCCTAACTGCTTTTTTGGAGAACAATCGTGTGCTCTGCGACGCTCAGGGAGGCTTTAGTCAGGACACACTGATTGGAGACCATTTATTCGTCATCACACAGCGAATTGATCTAACTAAAAAAATGTCTACCCAGCTGGAAATTGCATTTCTGGATCTAAGGAAAGCTTATGACAGCGTTGACCGTCACAAATTGTGGGAATGTCAGAATTCCAAGGCAGTTCCGGATACACTGAAATCGGAAATTGAGGCGCTGTGCACGGAGTGCAGGTATACTTACCACCTAAATGGAACGGAAACTGAAGAAATTGAGAGCCGCGTTGGCCTACGGCAAGGGTGTCCGCTGTCCGCCACGCTGTTCAGTGAATTTCCATGATTTGGATCACGTGCTTATGGACGCTAGCTGCGGTGCTACGCTTTGGGGGTTCGTGGACCACCGGTCTGATTTGGTTGTGTCATGCCTGTTTTATGCAGATGATATTGTACTGCTCTCAAACAAGCACTCCGATCTACGGCCACTGCTTGACGTATGCTCTGATTTTGCCAGGAATAGAAATTTGGTCTTCAGCATGGAGAAATCAAATACAATGAGCCTTTACGCGGATAAAAATGACCCCCAGCCCTATGTCCTCAACGGAAAATGTATGCCACAGGTGACTCGTTATACATACCATGGGATTACTATTAGTAGCAATGACCATTACCTAACAACCATGGAGGAGACAGTGGCTAGTAAAAGCAATAAGAGACGTTGGGCGGTCCGTAATCTCTCAGAACATTCCTACAAGAAATACTCCGTAGGCCGCACACTCTGGAAGGGTGTAGCGGTTCCAGCCATAACATATGGCAATGAAGTAGTATGCTACTAGGCAAAAATTAGAAACATACTAGAGCGATCTCAAAGATTGGTAGGCAAAACAGCACTGAAACCAGGCCCATTTGCAGCTAATACTGCTGTGGACGGAGAAATGGGATGGAATACAATGGCTACAAGAGAGGCTCGTAGCGAGATTAAGTACCTGGGAAGGCTCAAATTTATGCACCTTAGTAGTTTAGCTAGTAAAATGTATACGTATATCCGTGCAGGTGGACTGAGTACGGAGTGGACGCGTGCCATTGAACGTATTGACCGTCATTTTTGTGGGGGATCAGAGAGACCGGGCGAGTTCCTATAAGGAATGGGTGGAAAAGGAGGTAAAGAAACGGGCGCTAGTACTCTGGAAAACACAAGTTGGTGGAAAGGAAAGCTTGTGCCATTATAAAGTCAAAAAGCAGCTACAATGGTTCATGGGGGAGTGGCCTCGTCTTCCAAGCCCGTACTGGGGCTCTCCTTACCAGCAAACGTCAGGTAGAGCTGTTAGGTCCGAATTTTTGCACTGTACTTTGCAAGCTATGTGGATTAGTCAACGAAGACCTGTACCATGTACTGTTGGAAGGTCCTGAGACAGAAGTGGACCAGTCTATTTGGGATTGGCGGGCAGATAATTTTGGGAACCCGCTTAGCGTAATTCTTGGACTTAAGGGTGCACAGTGGGATTTCGCTGTGGTGCAGAAAATCCTGGAAATCTGGCAATGTAAAAGGAACAAACTTCGGTCGCTCTCCTTATCACCAAAGTAAATATTGTAAATAACATAAATTTTAAAGCTTAAAGTTTGTAAAAAAAGAAAAAAAAAGAGCTATTTTACCTTGTAAAAATTATTTTATTTTGTAATTTTAATGCTGCGCTCCCACTGGAGCCGCCCTGTTTCAAAAGGGTATATTGAATAATACGGCAACAATAAAACCTAAAACCTATAAATGTACATTCAACTTCGATTTTTTGCGTGATCGAAGCTGGCCGTACCTAGGTAACTATTTGAAATTGTTATGGTATTTATAATAAATTCACACACCCTTTATTCGAGAAAAATGATTTACGAAATAGTAGCAAGGCGCGCCCTGGAAAGTTGAAAAAAAGAGGCAGGGCGCGCCCTGGCCCAACTACACCACTTGACATAATTGATTTGTCGTCATCCCCCGAGCTTGGCGTGTAATTTGCCTTCTCTTCTAAAAAGAGACACCGTGGTATCCTTATAAAACTTATATACTTTGATTAAACACTATACCATTTGTGAATACGCCCCCTTCTAAGTTTTTATTATATTCACCATGGCTCTGGTGCACAAGAATTACTGCTCTGATCTCATTTCCTATTGCACCACATGAACTACCACCAATATCTGGCGAGGGCTTTCCAAACATGGAATGACAAACTCTACCCCATAGGTCCTACACACAGATAAATATTGCACTAAAATATGCAGCAACTCGTGGTCAGTATAGATGCCAGCAACTAAATGTTAATTTTACTAATGGCTCTGGCTGTTAAATATAACACAAACTTTACTGTGTGCTATAGTGTAGTGCTTGTTGGTTTTGTCGTTTCTTTAACCGATATATTATAGACATTGCACAAAAACGGATTGTCAGTTTAATTACTATCGCTGTTTTTTGAATGAAAAAACATACGTACTTTAAACGACCAAATAACGTCACTACGATCTTCCTTACAATTATTAGAACGGTTTCATAACACGCTCTCAAACCGACTACGACACGTTCATTAGCTGCACCTTACTGTTATCGCCACAGTTTCGTAAGACGTTCGTTAAACGACTACGATACGTGAAGAACATGTGTCTTACTGTAACTGCAACGGTTTCATTACAAATTGTGTTGACGACAATGACACGTTCTTTTGCTGCACCTTACTGTTATCGCCACAGTTTCGTAAGACGTTCGTTGAACGACTACCACACATAATTACGGTTTGCGGTTATATTACACGGAGTTCTATAGTGTTATGGACCAAAACAAGAGACAAATTTCCAATGCTTTCCTAAATGTTTATTTATCACACAAAATGTTTACAATTAGCTTGTCTCGTCATCCGAAAACCCAATATCTCAGTTCTTCTGTAAAACCCTCTATAGAAAGTAATTGAAAAGGTGGGCAAATTTTGTTCCTTCAAAGCAAAAGCGATATAGCACCCAAACTGTGTCAATAGTACCTTTGCGACTGACGAGCAATAGACTTCGACCTTAGTGTAATTGATTCTTATCTTTTGAATTTTTTTAGCGTCAAGTCGCTTGGAGTTTAATAAAAAGGCAAGGCAGCAAGCAGTACGCTGCAGATAATTTTTTTTGAAATTGATTAAGTTATTTGCCCCTGCTCGAACCCTCCCGCGACTATGCCTTAGCTTAAAAAACACCTTCCAACACACGTTTGGCCCCTACGTCAATTTTCCGACCGGCTTCTTTGAGTTATATGAAGCTCGTAGGCACGCGATTTGTCAGCCTACCGAAACTTTTTTAACGAATTCCGCCACAGAGTTTCCTTTCGTTCCTTTTTTTTACGTAGCCCGAGCCCAACACCAAAAAAACCCGTCTGGGAGGCAGAGTTTGTGGAAGGCCGTGTGAGGACGATCACCAATCCCCCAAAGGATGGTCTGGATACTTCCGCCACGGGTGTCCCCACGTATCCCCCCGTTGGCGTGGCCGTTACACATATCTCACCCTGATTAATCAGTTATTGTGTGTGTGCTGGTGTCTAAGGCCTAGGGTTGACACCGATGTGTGTGAATCTCAAAAAAAAACCACACACACCAAAAAACCCCGAATTGTAATTTAATATTTACTTAAAAATATTCCTTAATTATTTCAAAATTCGGCAGCTTGTAAAGGAAAAGATATCTTGGGTTGACCTTAGAATAACTTTAAATGGGCCATATGAAGTGTTAGAGAAAACCGAAGAATGAAAGGGAACGAAGCTTCTATCAGAAGGAACATAATATCATAAGTATGCCTCGCATGGGTGCAAAGCGATTGCTTCATTGCGCGTTTATGACGTCATCAGGAAACGGAATTAGCTCACGGAATCTTGAAAAGGTCGCGCAATTGCGCAAGCCTAAATAAATCTAGAACCAGTAATACGGCGAAAAAGGTTTACATTCTCGTGATATTACTAGTCACTGGTAAAATAGACCTTCATAGAAGAATATTTTCTCGAGTAAAAGTACTGTGGCACACGTATGAGTATGATATTACACATGGTTCTGTGTATAATTACATATAACATGAAGCCTATAATAATGAGAGATCTCTAACTCGCTATCCCTCCCATGTTACATTTGTTAAACGTCTTGTTTTCGACATGGAACCATGACAAGACTAGAGCAGCTTAGGATTGACATATTTCATAGTGTTTAATTCGTCTTTGTAACGAAAAAACAATTCGACCTAATAAATCATCGGTTGGCAAGCCTGCAGCTTAGGTATAGATCATCCTTAATGATTAACTGCGAAAAGCGGTATAAATAATATAAAAATTGATAAATTTAACATTTGTTACCTTTATAATGAAGAAATAATTAAGTTCCATCGAATTGAGGCAAGTCCGAAAATGAAAAAACGCCAGCAAAACCCTGCGCGATTTTTAAAAGCTAAAATTTAAAGAATCGTATGCAATTTTCGAATTGTTTTCTCCGCTAGTGTTAGTGTATGAATCGAGGAACTATCTAAGCATTCCAATGTTAGAAACTTTGTACAAATGGTTTTAGATTTCAAATGATTTTACTATTTAAATGATTAATGTTTCTAAACCTACTAAATTTACGTTATTTCTAGTGATTTCACGTCTAATTTGTACACCTTTAGTCCCTCGGTATGAATATATCGTGAGGACTATATTTACTATATTTTCTCGCCACATTTAGCCTTAACAAATCTATATTTCTGCGAATACCCGAACTCCGAAAACGATGCGTTTCACGATTTTGGAAAAAAAAGGCTTATCTTATTATATGCTTTAAGATGGCGACAATCAATAATGTTTGCTACCTTTCATAAAACCAGCTAAAGGATTCTAATTTGTTTATTAAAGTAAAAAATTCGGTTGAACTGGCGGAGGTTTTTTTGCGACGTACCTGGAATATATATATATATATATATATATATATATATATATATATATATATATATATATATTTATAAATAAAAATTAAACGTCACGAAAATGAATATACTACACCTTTGTAAGAATTCAAGTGTGCAGACACATCCTTTAGGGTACTCCACGTTAGCCAGGTAGTATAAACCAATAAGAGCGGCGATGTTTTCTACAAGGCTGTTGATTTTTAAATGGGTATTGAGCACCTTTTAATCCATAGATGTCATCATCATCTCCGCGGTCAAATGATAACTTCCTGTTTTTTAAAAATATAGTTTTTAAGTAGTCTGTTAACGCGGATACATGTCCGTAAAACCATCCGCAAAGCAAACAAAAAGAAACAATCAAATAGATTTTGATTAAATGGAGTTAGTTATAAACTTATAATTTGATTCGAGGGTTTTTTGGCGAAAATTGGCGGATCAAAATTCGACTAGCCGGAAAATTTGCCGACCGGCAAATTGACTAATACCGTTTTCCTTTTACGCTCTCGGAGCACTCGCGGAGCTATCTCGGAGCAACAGCTTTACAATGTTTTGTTCCATTTTAACGCTCCCGATATTTTTCAAGGAGATTGCGTGCCGTGACGTCTCGACAGATTTTTAGAGCGATCTCCGAGCGAATTCGAATTTGCTCCGCGAGCGCAAAAGGAAAACGCTATAAGTATCACTAATTTTCGAGAGACGAAATTCACTCTTCCATTGAAAGTAAACACTATACATAAAACAGCCATACAAGAATGCACCTCCAGTTGTTTTTCAAAATCAACGACGATTGTTCCAGGCTGCAATAAAATGTTATGTGACAACTACATTTTTATGGAAACGTCAGAGAAAAATTAAAAGAATTCCAAAAGCGACAAATAACCGAAAAGTGTGCCAATTGTACCTTTGCGCCAGTGCAAATATTGACCTATGCGATAGAACAATTTGATACTGAACTATTATCGCGAGCTACTCTAGGCCATATATTGCCTAGAGTAGCTCGCGATAGAAATACATTCCGTATACGGTGGCGCTGCAGTGGCGAATTCTCGTTTTGTTAAGCTAATTTTCCCCCACTATCAACCTCGCAGTTCCAAAAGGTCTACCACACATTGTGAATCTTATGTCGCTTTTGGTAATAGGCATTTAGTGCGTTTTCATTTCAACGAAAACGACAGAATTTTGTTTGAGTTTTGAATTTTTGCGGAAGATTTCTCAAACTTATCAATCAAGGCCATAATTTTTGTTTATCTTTTAAATTTGGATAGCAATCTCAAATTTTCCTCCCACTTGTTACAAAAAATCATCAAAAAGGAAAAGCAAATCTTTGTCAAGTAGCAGCTTAGTGTGTGTAAAAATTTCGTAAGTTTTGAACAGAAATGGACAATTTTGCAACAAAATTTGAGCATGTAGTTCTTCGTTTATATCTTTCCGTTGTAAGGCGTATGTGTCCTATAATTTGCTTTTCACAAGCTCAACGTTTGGGTGCTCTTCATGTGCTAGAACTTTCATTTCATCTTGTAATTTTTTGGCCGTCGTCTTATCATTTTTTTCAGTGCTCTCATTGTTACAGTCCGGCCTCTTAATATACTTCGATTTTGAAGATTTCCCGACAGGTTCAATATTGTTATCTTTATCTCTTGATAAATTCTCAATTCTTACTTTGAGCTTGCGTGCAAGTCCCGCGTAACCGCAACCGAAAATTTCACCATGAATTTTATCAGTGATGGCTTCGGGATAGGCGTTGTATAATTGCTTGGCAACTACTTTAAGGTCGGCACCCAATGGCCTAGAGCAATTCTTTCTTACGTCTTCTATTAAATCTTGCACAGCGTTTTTCCTTGCCTTTTTACTTAACGGCTTTCCCGGCAGAAGCTGCGTTTTAACACTTTGCCTGAATACACTTAATCTGACCTTATATTGTTCAACCCACCTTTGTGGATCTCTTCTGTGTGAAGTACTCTGCACAATTTAAACAAAGGGTACCACTTTTCATCACATACCATGAATTGTCTACAAATGTTAATTTCTTAAAATTTAGTAACAGCTCTTTTTTAAACCAAACTAAAAATAGTTTAAGTGCCTTTACTCTTGGCGTTTATCACCATGTTGAAACCTAAGAATCGTGTGAAAAGACAACCGAAATTTAACGTTAAAATAAGGCCCCTTCACTATTTTTAAAGTAATTCCCACCTGGAAGCATGAACAAATTCTTAATTTCATTTAGAAATCGCAAGTACTAATGCTACTATAGCTATATAATTGACGCGAAGTTAATAACAGTTATGTTTTACTTTCCGCGCTGCTCGTGCCAAAAAACGATATATAGTGTGAGGTCACAGCGAAATAAAAAGGTACAAGAGCGGTGGAGAAGGGAATGGGTTAA
This sequence comes from Leiobunum rupestre, assembly GCF_980474605.1. Classification (NCBI taxonomy): domain Eukaryota; kingdom Metazoa; phylum Arthropoda; class Arachnida; order Opiliones; family Sclerosomatidae; genus Leiobunum; species Leiobunum rupestre. Next base: position 25,042,010 of record NC_143385.1, on the reverse strand, counting down.
TGCCTATTTAATATTTCATGTCCCGTCAATCTTTTCCGCAAGTGCGTACTTCCCTCTATTTACTTTTGTTATTAAGCTTACCGCAGACGGCAAAGTACACTCTTGACTATTATCAATTTGTGTAAATGGCATTGGCTCATCGACATCCGAATCTTTGTGGTGGTCAGGCAACGGCTACATAAGGTTTAAGTTTTCTAGTTTGTATGGGTTTCAAAATAATAAGGTCAATATCATTGTCGCTGATGAGATTGAAATCCGATGGCGAGTCAACGCCTAAACTCATTAAAGAAGTCGACATAAAGTTACAGGATTGTTCGATAACAAAGGCAAAGCTAAGAATAAATGCTTCTATAGCTCTTTTTTTATTTCCAAAGAAACGAGCTCAGAATCCATTTGCTGAACACTTTTACAATAAAAAAAAGATTGTTAGAAAATTGTTCTATTTATGAAGAACTTTGCGCATCAGACCCAAATTCGAGCGAGATTTTGAACGTTGAAAAAATTACTGCGTTTTGTCAAAACTACAAAAGATTTAATTTTGAAATGGAGTATCTGAAAAATCAGGTCAACGTTGCTAAAATGTTATTTAGTACCAAAAGCGGTGAAAACATAAACACAGAAAGTTTGCAAACGCAGCTTGAAACCAATGAATATCTTAAACCTCAAAATTTGCAAAATGTTTCCGATTGCTATAAATATTTATTGACATACGAGCAGGCATTCCCAGATCTCGTAAAATATTTCCAAATTGTATTATGCATACCTGTTGCTAATACTATTTCAGAGCGTAGTTTTAGTACACTTAATAGACTCGAATCATTTTTAAGAACAACAATGTCTGAAAATCGATTAACAAATTTAGCCTTGCTCTCTATAAATAGAGATTTATCTAATAGGTTAAGAGACAATCCTTTGTTGGTTGTTGACCAGTTTAGTAAAAAAAAAAGAGAAGAGTGCAATTTATACTTTGAGTTAAATTTTCAAATTTTTAAATATGTAGAAGCTATAAGAGACATATTGGATGGCAAGCCACAGCTGCCACCAACTCATAAGGGGTAACTAAAATCGTAAGGGCCACAAAATTCTTAGGGGCCACAAAATACTTAGCCCACCCGTGAAAAAACCTTAGCGCCGTTACTGAGTTGTGGGTGTTGAGTTTGTTGTGTTTGTGTTTGTACGGGGGTTTTCTTTTCAACTTCTTCTTATTGACTTTTGGGACGGACCGAGAGCTGAGTGTTATGGCAACCTCTCAACGTCCAATGGTAGGGTTTCCCCCAATTGTTCAGCGTATCCGTCTGGGTATCAATTTGCGATTTATGGGTAACGGCCGGGAATCGAACCCGGGTCTGCTGCGTGCAAGAGATTTACTCTAACTACTGAGCCACCGACGCTTGTTAAGCTATGGGGTTTTTTAAGCTATGGTTTTTTTCTAAAACAGCTTTGGCGAAAGTGTTTTAAGCAGTTTTAAAGTTATTAACGTCAATTTTTCCTTTACCATTTTTTTTGGTATGTATAAAATTGTCAAATGTGGAAATTGATCAATTTGTAGTCAATACGAACGTCGTCAGGAATCGAACCCGGCGCACATTCTTATGACGCGGACGTTTTACCGATGAGCCATTGACGTCTACATATCTTCAGTTTAAATACCAGTCAAACCAGGATAAAAATAAATGTAATATTTGTTTGGGTAGGAATATTATAAACACTTTACGTAGATGTTTATTTGGTTTTTGTTTCTGTTACTTTAATGTTTGATATTGCATGGGTGTAGTATAACGTTACTTCTGCGTATTTTGAATGTGTGACGTTGAGACAAGGCTAACTTTGTTATAAATAAAATGTTTCAATGTATTTAGCATCACATTGTTTTATAACTTGGCCATTAGCTTGAAACTCTTTAAGCCGCAACCTGATACATTTTAGATGCACAGAGAATTGGCGCCATTTTACTAGCGCACAGCTCGCGTAGGAATATCCCTCTTAGCGGAATAGTATATTAATGGTTTTTAAAGTCTACATTTTTTACGTATGAAATTTTAAAGGTCAAATCTTGTTTTAGCGCAGTCAGCAGAGATAAGAGGGTTATAGGGTAGAACCTGTGGGTTAGTTTGTTGTTATTTATTTACGGGTTTTCTTATCGACCTAGGCGTTTATTTAAAGTTTATTGATATACGAGCTGTCGATTAGTCAAGTGGCTCTATGTGCTTTGTTGATGGTAAGGTTTTTCTTCTTTTTAATACATTTGGTGTGGATATTTGGATATCTACGATTCCTAATGCAGTCATTGAATTCCTGGGTGTGCGAGTCAATATATGATATTGGAAATTGGACGACATTGGTCTTTTTCATGCGGTATGTGTCACAACGTCAACTGGAAGTCTACGAGTCGTCCACTACCAGATGTCGAATATAGCTATTCTACGGTATCTTCATCAAGGGCGAGTGTTGAAATAAAATGAGCGTTAAAGATGCGGAAACTATTTCGTAAGCGAGAAAAATACAAATACCCTCTGTAGATATTTATTTCATTAACATTTGCTTTGTATTATATTCAACCGATAAACTTGTACTGTAAAAAGGGTTAAATTCAATTGTGGATTGTTTTAGTACGTATAACGCACTGTTGTAACTACTTAATTTATAATATTCTGAATAAATTATAATCGGTTGTTTCGTCTCAATTATTTTAATTATAATTAAAATATTATACTGGGAGGGATATAACCGGGATTACGGTTTAAGTAAATAACTCTGAATTGCGGAGATCTATCTTTAAGGGTCATCTCGAGAAATTAATACCACTACGGACAATTCTTCCGAGGAGAGGTATATTTTGGCTTGCCAACCTGTTAATATGTGTAAAAATAATCTTCATTTATTCCAAAAATCACCCATTATTAGAATTATCTTATATTGTTTATTAACCAATTTCTATAATTTGTATTCATATCTTAAAAAATATAAAAATGTATGAGGATTTAATTTTTATTAATTTAAGATACCATTCCTAACATATAGGATGGCAAGTTAATATAAATAGTATTAGTTTTCAAGACGTTTCAAGTTAGTTAACGGCATTATTTACCCTATTAAAGCTTTCAGCTGACTAGAATTAAATGGGCGGAAAAAATTAGCTCCTCACTTCCGTAAAAAAGGAAACCGAATTCGTATTGTACTCCAAAATGGGTAATTTATCATGGCGATCCTGGTCGCCATAAACGAGATGGACAGCGGCAGAAAATTAACGTTTCTGTCCGCTAAAGAGCACTCCTCGAAACTTTTCAGACCTTGTTTCGATTTCGAAAACACGAGCCCAAATCTTACGTCAACATGTGCGCACTAGTGATAATGGCATAATTATCAAAGGCCAATGGTGACACTGCCATACGAGGTTTAGCGGATTATATCCACAAGACGACTACTTGATTCCAACAGGGAAGTGAGAAACATTCACCCAAACGATTAAATGTAAACCATATATGCCTTAAATCTCGATTTGCTTTTAGTATAATAAACGAGTGTCTGTTTACGACTACGTGAATTTGGTGTAAATATAGCATTTTTTACTTCCAACTTGTTATATAAACTTTTTACCGTTTCATTTTTACTATAAATACGTAATGTATCCATCAAAAAGGGTAGTGGTTCGAGTAATTAAGTGTTAAGAAGTTTATTTCCGTTTCTGATCAGTCTGGTATGCGCTACAGTGTCCGTGTAAATGCCATACTTATTTTAATGTTGGTTAGTGAAGTCACTATAAAACATGCTTTACAGATATGAAATTTACCCCATCGCCTATCCCTCTAGCACCAAAAACTTGTGAAATAACCAAATAATTAAACGAAAAATTTAAATTTTATTTTATTTTCAAGTTACGAGTTTCTTTTTAAATAAAGAGAATTTTGATTTGAATAGTTAAACATTTTAAACTAGTAGCCGACGTAATGGCAACCTTAGTCACCAAAAAGTTGGTATGAACAGAAATATAATTTCTAGGGCTATTAAGAGGCTACAGGGAAATTGGAAACAAAACATTTTCAACTAACAGATACGAATTTTTGAGAAACACAGAAAGTAGAATTAATATCCCTTAATAAGCCACATTTTCACCTACAGGGGCGTAGCGAATAATTGAATCGAGGGAGTTCCTCATAGAACTTTTCGGAAATCAAAACTCAACAAATTAAAAATTTTAAAATGCCAAAATTTCGTTAAAATGTAAAAAAAAAAGTTATTTTTTAATTCAAATTAGCAAGAGTATTTATTTTAAGAAATGGTGCTTTTTGAAGAATTACAGCAAGGTTACAGCCTCAACTTCTCTTCCTTCATTTACTTCGTTTTTGCGGCCAGAGGCAGATCTGAAAATTATCAGCAATTGTAATAAATGTTTCTACTCAATGAGTTTATCTCTAATCTACTACTGAAATCGTTAGGGAACAATGTTCTACTTCAACATGATACAATGCTTTTGGCCGGTGCCTCTTTCGCCCAAATGTATTATAATTTGGACCAAACTACTTTTTGATTTAAAACAAACCATGGCGAATCTCCGGCAAGTGGTTGGAAAGGTCCAGTTCAAGCCTAGGGGGAAGCGCGCGCTGACGAACCTTGTCTGAATTTCAAACCGACAGATCCGGAAAAGCTCTTATCCCTGGCACCACTCAATATTTGCTTAGGTACCTCGGAATGAAAACGAATCTATTATTTTAAATAGTTTACTCTTAAACATATCAGTTTAAACTAGCGATTTACTCTACTATATAATAACAATCAGATATGCTATTTCCCAAAGCACCACTAGGGATCTAGTATGCCTTTAATTCAGGTGACCGGGTTATACTGCGTACTAGGCCAGGATCCTGTTGCCATTAGCGAAAGTGCTAACCACTCTGCCGTAATAAAGCTATCTTGACTTATCTCGAAATCTAAACGATGACTGTCACCTTTAACAGCTTAGGTATTTTTTTTGAATAATTTTAAGTCAATGAGGGTTCATTATTTATTAATTGTTTGTGTTATTATAAGAGGAGTAGTCGTTTTACCGTTTTACAACGTTAGACATTGTTTTAAAGGTTATCATAGTAAAAAAAGCCATTGGAAACTATTTTTCTATAGTGTTTCTTTTTCAATTAAAAATGCATTTAATGGAATATATATTTTTATTGACTTCAGAAACTCCTATTTGGGCATTTTTCTAAAAAACAGAAGTTAGAGTTACGAAATTTTAAGAGTATTATATTTGAATAGGATCGCTAAAATTATTAGAAAAAATGGAACATTGTTCGCGTTTTTGACGAACTTATTATTTAACAAAAATTTCAATAAGAAAGTTATAGAGCACTGTCGATAATGTACAAAGAAACATTTTAAATTGAAGAAGACGAATGATTTACGAAGATACGAGATGACGATAAAAACAAAATCCATATGGGGCAAAGACCAGTTTTTGTGCATCAATTATTTAAAAAGGTAAAAAAATATTATGACAATTACATAAGGTTCAATTATATATCCTTTGGCCACAATGCATCTTTCGGCACGATGGAGCATCTCTCGAAACGTGCCGGCAATCATATCAGAAGTGATAAGTTCGAAGGTTTCAATAATTCGTTGTCGTTAATCATCTATGCCCGCCACGAGCATCTCGTTAACTCTTTCTTTGATGCAACCCCATAAGTGGAAGTCCATCGAACGGGACCGTTTCTAGCGATCCAACGCGGAGGGAACTCGTTAAGACGCTTCACAACATATCGTGGTTGATGGGGTGGTGCACCGTCATGTTGGTACCATATTTGTCTGTAGGTTTCCAGAGGAATGTCGTCTAACGCGTCAGTTCCTTTTTTCTGCAAGAGTGCCAAGGAATGTTGTCCATAAATACGATTTGGAAGGGAAAATAGGCCGATAACTATCTCCAACCAAACCCGCCCAAACATTCAGTAGAAATTTTTGTTGATGATGATGATAAGAGCAACCTCATTAGAATTTTCATCACTTCACATGTGCTTGTTTTTGTGTTTGAAAGGTCCTTCTCTCCGAAATGAACTGTCGTCGGTCACCATAAGATAAGTAATGTGTTAGGATTATAAAGTTGATAAAGTTTTGAATTTCACGGTTACCAGAGAGTAGCGACCTTTATCGGAGATTCGCATTATTATTCCACAAAAACTACGCTGTTACACAGATCGTTGTTCGTGCACGTATTCTATTGTGTGTCATCTTATGTTCATCAATACATCAACCTTATTTAATCTAATCAGTGTGATAATTAACGAAGCACGACTAATTTATAACACTATGAAATTTGGGTCGTCATCATCAGACATGTTAATTAGCAACTTGCAGAAATCATGTCATCGTTCCATATTTCCTTCGTGCAGAATTGGTGGAGGGTACCGCGATACGGATGATAGTGGTGATTGTGAAGAGTTCTCTTAATGTACTTCATTGATATCATAAGATCGTCGCTGGCACCTCTTATACTTGCTCGATGGTACGCAGAAAAGAAGGATAGAACGATATCTTCCATGTTAATGTTTTTAAGGTCTTGTCCACGGAACCTGGAATTGACGTTTCTGTAGTTTTTGAAGTCTCGAACATGTCTGAAAATGTGTTGTGGCCTAGTCGTCTGTCGGGATAGTGAATACTAAACATTTTACTTACTTTTGAACGTTACGATTGGCATCTCCGTAAAATAACTCACGAGAATAAAGTGGCATAGTTGTTGATTGGACTCAATAAATGTTAGAGAATGGTTAAAAATTGAAAGATTTCTCTTTCAATAAATACCTGACAACCGAGCTTTGCGCCAAGGTAAAGGAAAATGTTTTTAAGTAGGCCTCATATTTTTTAATATTCGGTTAAACCACCTATTTAAGGACATTGTTAAATTGGCGCACAAAACTGGCTATCGCCCCTAATGGACATCGAGTTTTTTCTTTACCTTTTATATTTGTAAAAAATTGGTGTTTTTCAATAATTTTTGTACATCATCGACAGTGTTCTAGAAATGGAATGATTTGTCTAGAATCTTTCCGCCAAAATTGTTTTTTCAAAAACGAGCAATTTTCCCATTTTTCAAAAAAAAATATTTTAAGCGTTTACACATTAGACCTAATACTGAAAAAATTGAAATGACGTTTACGCGTAGGGCAACCAATGTTGGCGAAATAAAAAGATATAAGTTGTGTGTTGCAGCATGGTTTCTGGTAGGGTGTGTAACCGCGCATTCATCATAATTTCCACCATTGCTAACACCCGAAATAAATTGTGTAAACACATTTTTTGGGCCGATGCTCGCCGTAGAGCTGTTTATACCAACAATAAAACCAAAACTTATAAAGATGACCTATTTGTTGCGTTACGTTGTAGGTAATTCTTCGGACAATTTGTCTTTGATAATGAAAAAAGGTAGTTAGAAGAAATTCTTTGGGAAAGGCTACAGCTTTTGAAGTTATTGTTGTTCTGTTAATTATACCAGTTCAATATGCTACAGCTTTCGTTTTAGCGCGTCAATTCACCAAAAAGGATTTCAACTCACAATGCCATCGTTCTTTTTTCATCTTCGCTGAGAACAAATGATTTTGGAAAACGATTGCTGTTATCTTTGTCATTTTCTCGAAATACGTTAAACCGATCTGAAATCGTAAAATCAATTCTGAGAAACTCATTTCAATTGTCAACTCATTTCTAAATGACAAAATGCGCGTTTAAGCAGAACACAGATGAACAATGTTCATCTAATGAACAATATTTAAAATATCTCTTAGCTGTAAAGCAATTGCATTCTCATATTACGACCGTTCTGTCAGCCTCCACATAAATGCCGAATCTTCCATAAAATAATTTAAAAAAGTAACGAACCCCAAATATTACATCGATCGAAATTAATTTCCATCTTGATTTGATTCGAAAAACAGATCCAAAATGAGACAATGTTTTACACAAATTAATTTTTTATCGAGTTTCATCATATGCTTATTTGGTTAAATAATCTACTTATAAAACCGACACCGAATATTATTTTACTTTTTAGAGATAATATTTCTTCAAACCCGATATTTTTCTATGCAATTGTTATCGGTTTCAAAGAAAACAATCTGTTAAGTAACGTGATGCATGAAATTAGTGTACGTTTTTTTTAAATTCACTTCTTAGCCTAGTATCATCTGTTATATCAAAAAAAACGAAAAAAGTAATTTTATCTAACTTTTTTTCTAATGGTCTCTTTGTTTATAAAACGTTATTAATTTTAGACCACCACTTCAATGACCAACCCTATGAGTAAAGTGAGGTCACAACGAAAACGGGGAAGATAGTACAGTAAGAAAACGGTTCAGCCGTGCTAATTGGTATTATCGGTGAAAATAACTGAACCAGAGAATGGCAGCGGGCCATGACAATATGACATCACCAAATCAATGGTTCATTTGAACGTTGTTGGCACCAAAGATCATTTTTCAGAATTCAAATTAAATCAAATTCATTTTAATTGAAAATAATTTCTCAATAATTAACACGTTTAGGAAAGGAAGAGCACTGACCGTTCTTTACGTTAGAAGCAGTTCAATATTGATATTCAGAAATAAGATAAGGACTATAAAGATATTATTTGGACTAAGGAACTACTACTTTATAAATCAATACCCAAAAATTTAAAATTTTGCCTCAATTTATTAATTTCTGAAAATAATGTACTTACTACTGATGTAAGATAACGCAGCTGCTAACGCAAAAGTGCAAATGAAGGCAATTACCGGATACCAAACTGGCGAATATGAATAAAGCAAAAAAACGTCTTTTCTAGGATTAAAATGGAATATTTACATTTTATTTATATTGATCAGATAATCAGATAGAATCTGTTCTAAAATTCTGCCATGTCGTGGCACCAGGAATTCTTACTTAAGGGCAACAAGAGGTATAAATTATTGATGCTCATGAATTTACAAATAAAAAAGTACACTTACGGGTATTCACCTTCATTGGCACGTAGTTCCATACTACCATTCGTAGAAGAATTAAAGTCATTCAAGTTAGAATTTGAAATTCGTCTGAATTTTGCATTCATGCCATAGGACTGAGATCCATATGTGCACCAAGATATGAATGCGACTACCAAAACCACAGCTGAAGTCACGGCCTAGATTCATAAAATATATTTATCCAATCTTTTCCAAGGTACGTAAGTCGTTAGCATAATTGAATATCCCAGGTAGCACGAGCATGTGTATATTAGGATTATATTATATTCTGTGTTGAGTAAAATCAATTCGTCGTTTCAACGTGTTAAGTTAGTATATAAGACACTTATTCAGTCATGTGTTTCACTACAACGTATAGATATGGTATATATATCACTAGATTGGCCGACAGGTAGTTTTTTCTTATATAAATAATAAATAAATAATTAGGTTGAAGATATATGCGTAATTTACACGTGCTCCTGCTATACCGTATAGTTTCAAAATATATCAGTAGATTGGTAAATGAGGTTTCAAAAAGTGGACAAATAACCAGTGGCGAAGACAAGTGAATAGTTCCTTTTAAAAACCCTCACTTGGGCGTTTCTTTGACTATGCAAAATTTAATCCCCTTCCTTACTCCCTCTTAACTTTTAATGGGTAATTTTTTCATGTAGTTCGGGATATTTTCCACGCAGTAATAAGTTACTGTCATGCATTAATTCGTTATTTTGCGTGAGCTTATTGTTTATTTTCCGTGTATAAATAGGTTATTTGGCGTAATTTATGCAGTTTGTTTTCGTGTATTAGTCAGATATTTGGCATACAATAAGAGGTTTTTTCAAGTAATAAGAACTTGAATTGCGTGCACGAAGAGATTTTTTTCGAATACATTAATCTACTATTTTGCATATATTTTTTTTCGTGTTTAAAGTGGTTTTCTTATTTATGGCATACTGTTTTCCGAAAGGTTGTATGACTTTCAAAGGCTAAAAAGGTCTCCATTTAAAGATTTCAAAAGCAATTTATAAATATATTTTGAAACACTTATTTTCTGAGGTCTTTTCATTAATTTAATGAAATTATTTGTAAGTATATCTTTAAATTTAAAATACAATTACGTGGCTTACGTACTTCACATAAATTTTGTAAGATAATTGTGCAGAAATATAGATCTTTTAAAGAAATACTGCATAAAAGCGGTAAAACTTGTTTTTAATCATATGTATACGATTTTTATTCAATTATCTTTTTACGTCTTATGCATTGTAGTCCTATAGAGAAAGAAAATTAAGACATGCACTATTGAATAAATTATTAATCAATGTAAAACATAACGAATAAATGAATTGCATCCCAAAAACTTCATGATATCCAGTATAAGACGAAAACTCATTGTGTAATGTGTAACTTTTCAGCGCATAATTAACTAATAAATGCAAGCAAAATAACCAATAAATTCACACAAAATAGCTGACTAATGCACAAAAACTAACTAATTAATGCACGCATAATAAGCAATTAATGCACCCAAAATTTCGAAATAGAAATGATTTAAGAACGTTCCTTTAAATTTGTGAGCCTATATACCCCTATCTTTGTAAAAACTGGTCGTCAAACGAGCCCTGCCACCTGTATATTGGTATTCAAAGTCGTTCGATGACTTGTTCCTAAGGTGGTGCCTTGGTAATAAGCTTATTACTATTAACAATTGATTTATGCTCAGAGCTTTAATTATGCTTGTTGAAGTCTGACGAAATGAGGTTAAAGCTCAAAAACTAATAATATCGCAAAATAGATTAACTGCATAAGTGGTTTCAATGTGGAATTAGATAATTTTAAATGCATGTCACTACTTGAAAATAACGGTTAAAAATAATTGAAATTAGATGATATCCCCTGTAGCATTAGGGTGTCGGTCAAGAGTCGGGTATGGGTCTAAAAGTCGTTTTCAGGTCGACGACCGTATGCCGACTCAAATTGATCAATTTTTTCAAACCCCAAAAATTACAAATTTCCATTTTGAGACTTTATAAAGTCGGCAAGTCGACTTTAATGTACAGTCGATATGCCGACTTGATAAGGACCACACATGTATTTTTTTAATATTTTTAAAATAATTGTATTTTCAATTATAATGAGTATTAAACAAAACATTTTAACTTATATGAATTGTATTTTATTGTATAATTATACTTGAAGTTAATTTTTACTAATTATGATTAATTAATTTTTATAAATTAATTTGCATAAGAAGTTACTTCCCCTGTAGCAAATTAGAGTCGGGCCGACGTCGGCAAAAGGTACTAAACACCAAAGTCGGCCGACCTTTGGATTGAGGGTCGAAATGTCGTAGGGGTAAAAGGGTCGGCCGACTACAAAACGTCGACTCTTTACCGCCAATTAATAGACCTAAGAACCGACTCCGAAACGACGTCGGGTCGACTTTATATTAATGCTTATTTCCGACCCAAAACTGACCTCATTATTAGATTTTCGAATACAAATAAGTTTGAAGAAAAAAAAGTTGACTTGTGCGCTTAATTTTCTATTAAAAATTAATGGAAAAATCATTGAAATCTTGAGAAATACATTAAATCGAAACTAACAAAGTAAGTTTTTCAATATAAATAATATCTATATCAATTAATTATAGCTTTGTGAACAATGTTTTGCATGAGCTGTTAGGCCTTGGCAATTACAAGGTCATGTGTTTTATAAATAACATAAAATGGACTACAACATTAAAAGATAATGATATTTGTTAAAAGTATTTGAATTGTAATTGTTTTTACGTATTAAAGTCTAGAAGCTTAATTAAAATGTATCTTTTCTATATCACTACTATATTAATTCTATGTACTTCGCCAAAAGATTTTCAATCTTTTATATTTTTTATTGAAAATTATTATCGATTCAAACTCAGCTAAGTTACTGTTAAGGCATCAAATTGATATTATGTGCGAGTTCCGAAGTGCGATTTAATTTGAGGTCGGCACAACGTCGTTTCACAGTCGGAATTGTATGCATATGAAGTTAGCCCAACGTCGTTTCCGAGTCGGAAATATACCTTTGTGAAGTCGGCCCATAGTCATTTCTGAGTCGGCCCATAGTCATTTCTGAGTCGGTCCATAGTCATTTCTGAGTCGGCCCATAGTAATTTCTGAGTGGGCCCATAGTCATTTCTGAGTCGGCCCATAGTAATTTCTGAGTCGGCCCATAGTCATTTCTGAGTCGGTCCATAGTCCTTTCTGAGTAGGACATATATCGGAAGTGAGTCGAATTTTTTTGTCGATCAACGGTCGGCCGACTACTTTTCTACTTGAACATTTCGACCTTTCAGAGTGGGGTGGCCCGACAGTAGGCCGACCTTTCTGTTTTAAGACATTAGCCGACGTCAGCCCGACTCTAAATTGCTACAGGGGATATTAAAGAAACTTACCTTCCAATTTAAAACAATTTTAAGGAACGCTAGCAAGAACACAGCTGCCAATGGCCCACTTAATATTCCACTGATTAAAAATAACATGGTAGTGGCAGATCCAATATAAGGAACAACCAATGCTAAGATAATAGTAAGTAGTCCAATAATAATGGCTAGAAATATAAAAAAATATAACAACATTTAGACTAACGACGCCACGAGTAAACAGGCCTTGGACATCCAATTGATGAATGACACGAATGGGTTCGCTTGTTTGAGGGGTCACATTATATCCCGTCGTTGACCGTGTCGAAGCAGTTAAAAGTCAACGAATTATAACATATCCTTGAACAGGGTACTAGCGACGGCGGTCATTCTGCCATTGACTAAGACCTGTAAACCTGTGGGGTGACGGGATCTAGTACGACCCCCACCGGGTTCTAGAAAGCTTAACCTTTCCATGAAAACGGAACTAAAACTGGCGGGAATTGAACATATTATATAGCTCTTTGTATCTTGTAAAAGTTATTCGTTTAATCTATTAAAATATTCGTTTTATTATATTTCTTAGTTAAAAAGCTACCGCAGCGTTTTAAAAATCTATCTAAATACTGTTGCCCCTCCATTTTCAATAAATAAAATGAAACAGAGTCAAAAGCACTTTTTAAATGATCCTGTCTGTCGTACAAAATTTATGGTCCATCACACATGGTATCATTTACACCGCTAGCAATGCGCAAAAGTTTAACCCCGAAAACCGTTGTAGGTCAAAACTCTGACAGTTAACGTTGCAGTATTTAAAGAAGAAACAAACTGAGGCTTTCCTCGTAATCCTAATTAGAAGAACGTGAGACAGCTCAAACTATGAAGATGATTGAAATTACTTTATATTTTGTCTTATGGTTGATAAATACAAATTCATACTTAAATCTTGCAGAGTCATAGATTTAGTTATTTTCATTCCCTTGAGTGAGAAACTCAATTTAAGTGAAAAGTCAGTAATTAGCCATGAACAATTTAGTGCAAAAAAAAAGATTTTTAACTGGGAATAAATTTGGGAAAAGGTTGTCAACGAATGTTTTAAGTTAGCAGATGAAAGTTAGCCAAAATTTGCAAGATAAACATCTTGGACGTGATAAGTCAACATCGTACAACGACGACATTGTTGGAGCTTTTGATACAAACAAATCCTGTTTTTGGTTTTAAAAAATAATGTATCGGTAGACTTTAAACCTTTAAGATAATATCTGCTAGGATAAAAGCATCTCCTGGAAAGAGAAACTCACGTATTAAGCTTAAAGTGTAAGAGTTTTTCTTTTCGTTCAGTTGCGATTGAGTATGATGGTTGGTCCAAGTTGCGATTTAATTTCTTAAAGCGGTTATGAACTTTCGTTAGAATGGGTTTGTCATCTTCCAAAGCGGGAAATCACACCACAGGCGCAATGTCGATGTTTGGCAGAATTTAAAAGCAGTATATATAGTTTGCGCAACTGTTTCGGAGCGAAAGGAAAAAATTTGACGAGTTAAGCCAGGAATTGAGTAGATACGCTCTCTGATGTTTAAAAATAGATTAATATCATGGAAAAAGGAAATGACTGTGTGGTGTGGATTGGACCCTCCTCATCCTAGGTAGAGCGTTAAAATTTTGGCCCGATTGAAGTTTATACCAAGATTGGTATCCATGACTACATATAGAGATGGGCTAGACCAAACTGTAGATTATGACAATCGCTGTCATTCTCGATCGGATATCCCAGTTTAGTATCATCGGAAAAGCAAGGGATTTGTTATGACGGAAAACAAGAGCGGACTGAGCACTGATCCTTGTGGCGCTCCACTCAAAGAACAATTAGTATCATAAGAAATGCCCTTAAGAACGACCGATTGAGAACAATTCATTATTAAGTCACGATTCCAATGAAGAGCGATATCAGTAACTCCAGCATATCCAAGTCGGCGAGTAAGTGTAGAATTTTCAGGATGGAGGTATGTTGGATTTGCGAGATTCCTTCGGTGAAAGGAAGTCACCAATACTTGAAGAAACCAGGAATTGATAGTGAAATAAAAGTTAGTAAGGAAGGAGGGCCTCGAAATTTCGTCCGAGTCGGTTCTATTTCGGTCGCTACATGGTTTTGGTTCGCCCCCTTTTCGGGTTAGCTTAGTTTTTTGTGCAGTGGTCTGTTTCCCATTTAGGGCAAAAACTGGAATTTGTTTGTTTTAATTCATTTTTCTTTGTGTTCCCGTCATTTATTCTTTAAGCGCTTGCGGGTTTCTCTTTTTCTAACCCTTTGAAGGTTTCCGCTTACATCGTCGGGGGTAAACGGTCTCATACCGCTGATTCTCGCGCGTCCGGTCCGAAACACCCACTTCTACGGTAGGATTGGTCAAGAGTCCTCCACCATGATTTACGTACTGTAGCTTCCGACTCTAATACTCCCCTGGCTCTATCAGCCAGGGACGTGATAACTTCCCCTGATATTGATCGCGCCGATATCTCCGATATTCGTCTATTGCCGAATGGACGGATTTCCATTACTCCGCTTAACTCTATCGCTGCTGGCAAGCTTCGAGTCCTTAAACACCTTCATGACATTCCTGTTAAACTGATCAACGCCCCGAATCTGCAAACTCTCCACCACCGTAAGATCATTCGTGTCCATTCAGGTACTGGATATTCCAATGCTGAAATAAAGGCCGAAATCTCGGCCAATTCCAATACCCTCGTAAAATGCCGTTGTCTAGGTCCTAGTAGTAGCATAGACCTCCTTGGGTTCTCCACGTACGTCCCGTAAAGGGCTCAAATTTATGGTGAGCTTTTTTACGTCTTACCTTTTGAAGATCGTCCTATGCGGGCACCCTGTAAAGCAATGTCGTCAACCTGAAACTAAGTGGCGCTGCTCTCGTTGTAGCGAGACGCATCCCTAGACTGACAGCTGTGCGAAATCATACAAATGCAATCTTTGCCGGGGCTCCCACCCTAGCTTTTCTCGATTTGGTTCTATTTTTGGGAAAGAAGTTGAAATCAAGAAATTCCAGGCGGAGAAAGAAATTACTTTCTCGGAAGCCCGGATCTCAGTCACTGCAAATTATGCTGCCACGGCCTGAGCTGCCCCTGTGACCCCTCCTTTCACCGCTGGCGCAATGGATTTTCCACCCACTCCCACCCTACGTTCTACTAAACCGTCATTGGGTTTACATGGGTCCATCTCCTCTTATCCGCACCTCGGATGCTTCATCTGAAGTCTTCATTAAGTCCTCAGCCACTGCTACTCGTACTGCTGTGGTCTCTGCATTGGTGGCGGAGGGGATTATTCCTTTTCTCCTTGATCTCACTTCCTCTCTACAGGATCCCCGACTGGTTTCCACGATCACCAGTGTTGCCGTGTCACACTTCAGCAATATATCTGACACTGTGGATAACCAACTAGCTAAAGTCTGGTAGGGGATCTAAGGTTTCCGCAATGGACATCGCCGATCCTTCCAATGAGTCTTGATTTCAGTTTCCTTCAACTATCAATTTACGTTTTGGTCGTTACTCCGTCTATCGTAGTGATCGTTTTGGCCACTCTGGAGGGGGTGTGGCCCTGCTGGTCTCCTCCTTTGTTCCCCAGTTTCGTACTCCTCTACCCAAGGTTGTCACACTTGAAGTTGTTGCAGTTACATGCTTTATTGCTAACCGCTGGGTGGCGGTTGCTAGCATTTATGACCCTCATGGCTGCACATCTCAAATCGACTTGTTTCTTCTTCAGAGACTCATTTGTGATTATGGGCGATTTTAATGCCCATCATATATTATAGGGCTCCCCTTCCGCCAGTGACCAAGGTGTTTTATTGGCCGATTGGTACGAGTTTCTGGACAGATTCACGTTGGTCAACGACCGGGTCGATTACTCGCAAGGGTAATGCCGTTCAGAATGACTCTTTGATTGACCTAACTTACGTCAGCTCTCACTTGGCTCTTACATGTCAGTGGTCTGTGCTTCCGGATTACGGCAGTGAAAATATCCCTTTTCTTATTAGCTGCTAAGAAGGTGGTGCTACTGTAAATGATGCCCCTCCTCGTTGGGATTACGCTCGAGCCGTCTGGAATCGCTTCCACTCCCTTGCTGGCCAATTGTTTGCAGGTTGGACTTCCTCCCCCTGATTAGATTCCGATGTAGAGGTCTTTACTTCCCATGTTGTCACTGCAGCTCATTCCACCATCCCTGTCCATGGCTCTAGTCCTGGATCTCCCTCTCCGAGAACTCCTCCCCGGTGGTCTAATCGTATTGCCATTGCTCTTAGGTCCGCTGCTGCGGCTCGACGTAGGGCGCATCGGACTACACGTCCTGACGATCTTCAAACTGCTCGCTGGCTCACGGCGCGTGCTAAGTGTCTTGTCCGACTGTCCCGTACCTCTTCTTGGCGTAATTTCTGTTCGCATCTATCTAATGCGGCTCCCCTTCCTTCCCTGGGGCGGAAGGTTTGCTGGTTTGACGCTACTTCTCCCACTTCTCCGATTCCCCCTTTGCAATCAGTCTCTAGTCCCATGTCCACATTTGCAGCGGCCGCTGACGTTTTGGCCTCGCATTTCTCTTCTGCTGCAGTGGCGGGTACTAGGCATATTCCCTTACCAATATCCCGCACTGCCAGTTACCTTGGAGTACTCTTTGACGCTCGTCTTAATTGGCGTCCACACATTGTTGCTCTGCGTACTTGCGTCTATAGGTGCGCTGGAAGTTGTTAGCTTTGTCCCTCCTCTGTATGTACATCGCGATATACAACTGTGGAAGTACGGGATTAACTTCTTCACTTGTCCGCTTTCCCACTTTCTTGCAGAATGGATGTCCCCAATTTATCTCACTTCCGCTTCCGTTCGTAAGGCTCTGGCTCATTATTATCTTATTCACAAGGTCGACATTCTGTATCGCTCTATCCTCCGTGCCCCTATTGCGTCGTTTTTGCCCCATGGACCAGATCCCCGTTCTATGTTG